>NW_026576254.1:117500-133730 GCF_028641065.1 Leucoraja erinaceus
GTAGGGGCGCTCAGCGGTGTGGGTGCGCTGGTGCTTCAGCAGGTAGTCGTACTGGGTGAAGCCCTTGCCGCACTGGACACAGGTGTAGGGGCGCTCGCCGGTGTGGGTGCGCTGGTGCTTCAGCAGGTAGCCGTATTGGGTGAAGTCCTTGCCACACTGGGCACAGGTGTAGGGGCGCTCGCTGGTGTGGGTGCGCTGGTGCTCCTGCAGGCGGCTGGAGTGGGTGAAGCCCATGCCGCACTGGGCACAGGTGTAGGGTCGGTCGCCAGTGTGGGTGCTCTGGTGCTGCAGCAGGCCACTGGCCTGAGTGAAGTCCATGCCACAGTCGCTGCAGGTGTAGGGCCGCTCCCCAGTGTGCAGGCGCCTGTGCACTTTCAGGTTCGTGGACGACTTGAAGGCTTTGCTGCAGTCGGAGCAGGTGAAGGGCCGCTCACTGCTGTGCACCCGCCGGTGGTCCCACAGCCCCGACAACCTGGTAAAGTTCTTGCCGCAGGTGGAGCAGGGCTTCTCACCCGTGTGCACTTGCTGGTGGGCCTTCAGGTCACTCGCCGTCTTGAAATTCTTTTCGCACTCCGAGCAGTCGAAGGGGCGTTCTCCCGTGTGCATCCGCCGGTGAGACTCCAGCTTGCTCGGGCACTGGCAGGCCTTGCCACACATGTTGCACTCATAACGCTTCTCCTTGTTTTGCCCTGCCATGTGGTCCTCCACTGAAGCTCAGCCCCTCAAAGCTCAGCCCGCACACCGGGCAGATGGGGGGCTCACCGGCACCCTGGCCGCCCTCAATGGCCGCTCAAATCTTCGACTCTCCGTCCACAGCAACGACTCCTAAACCCTGCAGGAGGGGAACAGAGAGTCAACAAGCTAGCAAACAGGACATTACTAACTCGTGAACATTACTCATGCTTGAAGGGGGGGGGGGGGCGGGTGAATGGGGGGATTGGGAGGTGATCGGGGGGGGATGGGAGAGTGAGAGGGGTGATATGATGGGGGGGAAGGAGGGGAGAGTTGGTGAGGAGGCAATGGGGGAAAGGGGGGGGGCACACTGACATGGGGGGGGCTGAGAGAGGGGGGGGGGGGCACACTGACATGGGGGGGTGCTGAGAGGGGGGGGGGGGGCACACTGACATGGGGGGTGCTGAGCATCCGGGCACTGAGTCAATCCAGGAGAGAAAGACAGATAGAGAGTTATCTGTGTGTACATTGTCCTACAGTCGTTCAGTTAAACCAGATTGACCAACCTCGCAGGTTGGAGATAGAGAGATAGAGAGAGACAGAGAGAGACTGTGTCCCGACTCCCCGCTCCCCTCAGCCGCATCATTACTCCTCCACCACCCCGGCCGCACGGCGCCTACCCATCAGCCCCACCCGAGATTGATGGTAGTGTTGCGGCGGCGGCGGAACCCGGCGCAGGCCCGACCCCAGGCCCAGGCCGGCTCCCCGAGCGCTCCGCCAACTACAGGCCCAGTCACTGTCTCCCGGGTGCGAGGCCGGAGGAATGGACCCCCCCCCCCCGCGCACCGAATCCACCAGATAGCGTGCTCAGCCCTGATCCACCGGAGCCTCTCACCACGCCCAGCCTGGGTACTCACGGCTCATTCCGCCTGCCCGCTGACTGTTGCCCCAGAGACAGAGAGACCGCGTTACGCGTGGGGGAGAGACGGTCATCAGCTGGGAAATGACGTTGCTGAGAAGGGCTTCACCCAATACGGCTACCTGCTGAAGCACCAGCGCACCCACACCAGTGAGCGCCCCTACACCTGTGCCCAGTGCGGAAAGGGCTTCACCCAATAGGACTTCCTGCTGAAGCACCAGCACACACACACCAGTGAGCGCCCCTACACCTGCGCCCAGTGCGGCAATTTTGTGAGGGGAGAGGGGGGGGGGGGCCAAAGAGTAGGAATAAACGGGTCCTTTTCAGAATGGCAGGCAGTGACTAGTGGGGTACCGCAAGGCTCAGTGCTGGGACCCCAGCTATTTACAATATATATTAATGATTTGGACTAGGGAATTGAATGCAACATCTCCAAGTTTGCGGATGACACAAAGCTGGGGGCAGTGTTAGCAGTGAGGAGGATGCTAGGAGACTTGGATAGACTGGGTGAATGAATGGCAGATGCAGTATAATGTGGATAAATGTTATCCACTTTGGTGGCAAAAACAGGAAGGTAGACTATTATCTGAATGGTGGCCGATTAGGAAAAGGGGAGATGCAACGAGACCTGGGTGTCATGCTACACCAGTCATTGAAAGTAGGCATGCAGGTGCAGCAGGCTGTGAAGAAAGCGAATGGTATGTTAGCATTCATAGTAAAAGGATTTGAGTATAGGAGCAGGGAGGTTCTACTGCAGGTGTACAGGGTCTTGGTGAGACTACACCTGGAGTATTGCATACAGTTTTGGTCTCCTAATCTGAGGAAATACATTCTTGCCATAGAGGGAATACAGAGAAGGTTCACCAGACTGATTCCTGGGATGTCAGGACTTTCATATGAAGAAAGACTGGGTAGACTCTGCTTGTACTCGCTAGAATTTAGAAGATTGGGGGGATCTTATAGAAACTTACAAAATTCTTAAGGGGTTGGACAGGCTAGATGCAGGAAGATTGTTCCCGATGTCGGGGAAGTCCAGAACAACGGGTTTCAGTTTAAGGATAAGGGGGAAATCTTTTAGGACCGAGATGAGAAAAACATTTTTTACACAGAGAGTGGTGAATCTCTGGAATTCTCTGCCACAGAGGTAGTTGATGCCAGTTCATTGCCTATATTTAAGAGGGACTTAGATGTGGCCCTTGTGGCTAAAGGTATTAGGGGGTATGGAGAGAAGGCAGGTACATGATACTGAGTTGGATGATCAGCCATGATCATATTGAATGGCCGAATGGCCTACTCCTGCACCTATTTTCTATGTTTCTATGAATGTGAGGGAAGAGGAGGGGGTGAGGAGGCAAGTGGGAGAAGGGGGGACGCACTGCCCGGGGGGGGTGCCGAGCATCCAGGCACTGTCGAGCCGAGAGAGAAAGACATGGAGAGAGAGTGAGGGAGAGAGAGATGGGGAAATATTGAAAGAGAGCGAGAGAGAGAGAGAAATACAGACAGAGAGAGAGAGACAGAGCGAGACAGTTTACATATAGATACATCTACATATCTACATATAGATTGGGTGAATCAAATTGGCAGGGGTGCTGAGGAAGAGGATTTCTTGGAATGTATGCGGGATAGTTATCTAAATAAACATGTAGAGGAACCAACGAGAGAGCAGGCTATTTTAGACAGGGTATTGAGTAATGAGGAAGGGTTAGTTAGCAGTCTTGTTGTACGTGCCCCCTTGGGCAAGAGCGACCATAATATGGTTGACTTCATTAGGATGGCGAGTTACATTGTTAATTCAGAAACAATGGTTCTGAACTTAAAGAAAGGTAACTTTCAGGGTATGAGATGTGAATTGGCCAAGATTGACTGGCAATTAATTCTAAAAGGGTTGACAGTGGATAAGCAATGGAAGACATTTAAAGACTGCATGGATGATATACAAAAATTGTTCATCACAGTTTGGCAAAAGAATAAATCAGAGAAGGTAGTGCATCCGTGGATAACAAGGGAAATCAAGGATAGTATCAAAGCGAAGGATGATGCGTACAAATTAGCCAGAAAAAGCAGCATACCGGAGGACTGGGAGAAATTCAGAGACCAGCAGATGAGGACCAAGGGCTTAATTAGGGAAGGAAAAATGGATTATGAAAGAAAACTGGCAGGGAACATAAAAACTGACTGCAAAAGTTTTTATAGATATGTGAAAAGAAAGAGATTAGTTAAAACATATGTAGGTCCCTAGCAGAAACAGATGAGTTGTTCATGGGAAACAAGGATATGGCGGACCAATTGAATAACTACTTTGGTTCCGTCTTCACAAAGGAAGACATAAATAATCTGCCGGAAATAGAGGAATTAAGTGAAATCCAGGTTAGTCGGGAAGTAGTGTTGGGTAAATTGAATGGATTGAAGGCCGATAAATCCCCAGGTCCAGATAGGCTGCATCCCAGAGTACTTAAGGAAGTAGCTCCAGAAATAGTGGATGCATTAGTAATAATCTTTCAAAACTCTCTAGATTCTGGAGTAGTTCCAGAGGATTGGCGGGTAGAAAAAGTAACCCCACTTTTTAAGAAGGGAGGGAGAGAGAAAACGGGGAATTACAGACCAGTTAGTCTAACATCAGTAGTGGGGAATCTGCTAGAGTCAGTTATTAAAGATGGGATAGCAGCACATTTAGAAAGTGGTGAAATCATTGGACAAAGTCAGCATGGATTTACAAAAGGTAAATCATGTCTTAGACGAATCGTATAGAATATTTCGAGGATGTAACTAGTAGCGTGGATAGGGGAGAACCAGTGTATGTGGTGTATCTGGACTTCCAGAAGGCTTTCGACAAGGTCCCACATAAGAGATTAGTATACAAACTTAAAGCACACGGCATTGGGGGTTCAGTATTGATGTGGATAGAAAACTGGCTGACAAACAGGAAGCAAAGAGTAGGAGTAAACGGGTCCTTTTCACAATGGCAGGCAGTGACTAGTGAGGTACCGCAAGGCTCAGTGCTGGGACCCCAGCTATTTACAATATATATTAATGATCTGAATGAGGGAATTGAAGGCAATATCTCCAAGTTTGCGGATGACACTAAGCTGGGGGGCAGTGTTAGCTGTGAGGAGGATGCTAGGAGACTGCAAGGTGACTTGGGATAGGCTGCGTGAGTGGGGAAATGTTTGGCAGATTCAGTATAATGTGGATAAATGTGAGGTTATCCATTTTGGTGGCAAAAACGGGAAAGCAGACTATTATCTAAATGGTGGCCGATTGGGAAAGGGGGAGATGCAGCGAGACCTGGGTGTCAAGGTACACCAGTCATTGAAGGTAGGCATGCAGGTGCAGCAAGCAGTAAAGAAAGCGAATGGTATGTTGGCTTTCATAGCAAAAGGATTTGAGTATAGGAGCAGGGAGGTTCTACTGCAGTTGTACAGGGTCTTGGTGAGACCACACCTGGAGTATTGCGTGCAGTTTTGGTCTCCAAATCTGAGGAAGGACATTATTGCCATAGTGGGAGTGCAGAGAAGGTTCACCAGACTGATTCCATATAACCACCCTGGGATGTCAGGACTTATGAAGAAAGACTGGATAGACTTGGTTTATACTCTCTAGAATTTAGGAGATTGAGAGGGGACCTTATAGAAACTCACAAAATTCTTAAGGGGTTGGACAGGCTAGATGCAGGAAGATTGTTCCCGATGTTGGGGAAGTCCAGGACAAGGGGTCACAGCTTAAGGATCAGGGGGAAATCCTTTAAAACCGAGATGAGAAGAACGTTTTTCACACAGAGAGTGGTGAATCTCTGGAACTCTCTGCCACAGAGGGTAGTTGAGGCCAGTTCATTGGCTATATTTAAGAGGGAGTTAGGTGTGGCCCTTGTGGCTAAGGGGATCAGAGGGTATGGAGAGAAGGCAGGTACGGGATACTGAGTTGGATGATCAGCCATGATCATATTGAATGGCGGTGCAGGCTCGAAGGGCCGAATGGCATACTCCTGCACCTAATTTCTATGTTTCTATGACAGGGAGCCGGACAGACAGAGAGGGACAGACACAGAGAGAGACAGAGATGTGCACACACTAATTGACATTAACTGACACTAAGAAATTAATATTGAATTGCTAAACTTGCTATTGTGTTGTACTGCTTACAGCTGCAAGAACGTGTAGCAATCAATAAAGGGCTATAGGCCTATTGCGAGTTTATGTACAGGGACATATCTATCCATGCACTGTTCGATATCTATCCATGCACTGTATACTTGTATTTATACTTATGCATTTCAAATATATATGTCATGTTTTATACTTTGGCAATATAACAATGTTTTTATCATGCTAATAAAGTTTTTTGAGTTGAAAAATTGAATTGAAATTGAATTGAGACAGAGACAGACACACTCTCAATTTACCCAGAATGGTATCATTACCGAACACACTATGAGCTATACTTACCTTGGTCTAATTGTTGCAGCATCAGGGAGCTTCAACATGGCAGTGAATGCACTAAAAGAGAAAGCTCGAAGGTTCAACAACATCCAAATTCCAATCAGAATCTGGTTTAAAATATTTGACAGCCTAATCCAGCCTAAAATATTTGACAGCGTAATCCAGCCTATTGCGCTTTATGGTAGTGAAGTATGGAGTCCGCTCAGTCACCATAGCTATATTAAATGTGAAAAACATACAACAGAGGCCCTGCATACGGAATTTTGTCAGAACATTCTCTGTATCCAAAGAAAAACACCGACAAATGCATGTAGGGCGGAATTAGGCAGATATCTACTGATAATAATTATCCAGAAACGAGCACTAAATTTTTGGAATCGCCTTAAATCTAGCCCCCTAGATACCCTCCAGTCTAAAGCCCTTCAAACCCAAGAGGGTTACCCAGAAAAGAGTTCCCCGTGTCATTTGGTACTGAGACTAACTAACCCTATTCAGTTAAATACTGATCCACAATCACCAGTTAGAGTGAACCAAATTATCAAACAATGAAAATAAACTTATTTGGAACACGGGATAAAGAAACCAAAATCCAAAGCAGATTAGAATGTTACCGTGCCCTAAAAAGAGATTATAAATTGGCATACTATCTCTCAACTGTTAGAGACATAAAGCAGAGACAGACCCTCACCAAATACAGGTGAGGTGACCACCATTTGGCAGTTGAAAAAGGAAGACAGAAGAGATTTTGGCAACCAAGATAAAATAGAATATGCGGCCACTGTTTGACAGATGAGGTTAAAACAGAGGTGACTTCCTCCTGAAATGCAAAAAAAAATTATAAAAACAAGGAAAGCATACTTTGACAAACTCAGTCTGGCAAACCCAGATTTTAAAGAACTAGATAATACATCAAAACTAAGAATAATCCTTGGTGAAGGAAATACGGCTCATCTTGGTGCACAATATGTAACAGCATGCCATAACCTGAGAGACGATGAATGGCCAACATGCACGCACACACTAATTGAAATTAACTGATACTAAGAAATTAATATTGACTTGCTATCCTGTTGTATTGCTTACAGCTACAAGAACGTGTAGCAATCAATAAAGGGCTATAGGTGTATTGCGAGTGTGTATTTATATATATGTACTGGGGCATATCTATCCATGCACTGTATACTTGTTTATATATTTATGCATTTTAAATATGTATGTTATGTTCTATAACTTGGGCAATATGATGTATTTTATCATGCCAATAAAGTTTTTTAAATTGAAAATTGATAGAGGGAAATAGAGATGGATAGAGACAGACATAGAGACAGAGATAGATAGATGGAGACTGAGAGAGATAGGGAGATGTTTTAGAAGGAACTGCAGATATACAATCGAAGGTACACAAAAAAGCTGGAGAAACTGTGAAGAAGGGTTTCGGCCCGAAACGTTGCTTTTTTCCTTCGCTCCATAGATGCTGTACCCGCTGGGTTTCTCCAGCTGTTTTGTGTACCTCAGATATGTCTGTGTACATTATCCGGCGCAGGCCCGACCCCAGGCCCAGGCCCGGCTCCCCGAGCGATCCGCCAACCCCAGGCCCGACCCCAGGCCCAGGCCCGGCTCCCCGAGCGATCCGCCGACCCCAGGCCCAGGCCCGGCTCCCCGAGCGATCCGCCAACCCCAGACCCCAGGCCCAGGCCCGGCTCCCCGAGCGATCCGCCGACCCCAGGCCCAGGCCCGCGATCCGCCGACCCCAGGCCCGGCCCGGCTCCCCCGCCCGACCCCAGGCCCAGTCACTGTCTCCCGGGTGCGAGGCCGCGGCCTGGCCGGTGGACTGGACCCCGCCCTGATCCACCGGAGCCTCTCACCGCGTCAGGCCCGGCCCGGCCCGGTCACTCACTCACGGCTCATCCCGCCCGTTGCCCCGGAGACAGACAGAGAGACCGCGCGGCGCACGGGGCCTCAGCCCGGAAATGACGTCGCTGCCCCGACCGTTGCCCCGCAGGCTGCCAGGTCGAGCAGCGGGGCGGCCTCAGTCCGGAAATGACGTCGCGGCCAAGATGGAGCCGACCCGCACTGGACGGTGAGAGTGAGAGAGAGAGAGGGAGAGGGAGAGAGGGAGAGGGGGGAGAGATTGGAGAAGAGGGAGAGAGAGAGAGAGCCCCCAGAGAGGAGAGGGGAGGAGACACCTCAGAGGGAGGAGCCAGGAGAGAGGGGCAGGGAGCAGAGGGAGGGGAGAGGGAAGTCTAATTAACAAGATTGAGGGTGGGAGGAGACACGCACCTGAACAGCACATTAAAGATATTGGGAAAGGGAGAACTGGCTGTGAGAGGAAGAGCCATCAGGGGGAGAGAGTGAGGAGCGGGGGAGCCTCAGAGGCGGAAAGGACCCGAGACAGGAGAGAGGAGGGAGAAGGGAGAAGAGGAAAGGGAGAGGACAGAGAGAGGGAGAGAGAGAGAGAGAGAGGGAGAGAGAGAGAGAGGGAGAGAAAGAGAGAGAGAGAGAGAGAGAGAGAGAGAGAGAGAGAGAGAGAGAGAGGGGGGGGGGGGGGGCACTATTCTAGACAAAACAGAGTGGGCATTACAGCAAGAAGAGGGGGGAACAAGTAGAATTAACAAGATTGAGGATAGGACACACGCACCTGAACAGCACATTAAAAATATTGGGAAAACACCCTACTGGGCTGTGTGAGGAATGCCATCAACCAGAAATTGTTCAGCGTGCCCTAGTGGCATGTAGGAGATATGAGACAGAAAGACGATTTGATCTTTGAAATGAGGAAAATTGGATTGACAGAAATATCAGTAAAGAACATTCTAGAGTGTGGCGGGAAAGGAAAAGGAATAAAGTACTGTGGAATGAAGCCAGAAGGTGGCAGCAATGCAACATAGCGGATACCGGCTGCCGTAAAACTCCAAAGAAGAAGAAGAAGAAGGGGGGGGGGGGGGGGGGGGGGAAAGAGATAGGGAGATAGGTGGAGTGGGGGAGATTGTGGGGAGGGTGGAGAGAGATGGGATGGGGAGAGAGAGAGAGGGGGGAAGGGAGGAGAGAGAGAGAGTTCGGAGGGGAGAGGGGAGAGAGAGATATTTTGAGCGGTGGGGTCCGAGAGGGGCAGGAATAAGGGGAGAGGTTCAGAGAGAGAGTGAGAGAGGACACAGTCCAGAGGAGTGAGGGGGTGACAATCTGGGGGTTGGAAAAGTGGGTGAAGTGAGTAGCGGGGGGGAAGCAGGGATCAAAGTGGGGGGGGGGGGAATTCAAGCGGGAGGAGGTGGGTTTGGTGCCGAGGGGGAACTGGGGTGGGGGGGGGGGGGGGGGGGGAACTGGGGTGGGGGGGGGGGAGAGGGGTCAAGTGAGTCAAGGAAGGGGTTAGGCCTGGTGGAGGTTCACACTGTTTAGGGGTGGGGAGGAGGGAGCAAAGGGGGGTAAGGAACAGGAGGAGGCAGGGATAAGGGGCAGGGAGCCACAGTGAGGAGGTCACGTTGTTTGGGGGTGGGGAGGGTGTTGAAGTTTAGGAAGTCAAACCAGAGCAGGATCTTCACTGAATGGCGGGGCGCTGGGGGAATGTGTGGAGCCGAGGGATCTACGAGTGCGGGTACGAGTAGGGCTGAACGGCCTCTTTCCAACACCGTATCACTCTATGACAAAGTGCTGGAGTAACTCAGCGGGTCAGGCAGCATCTGTGGAGAGATTGAATGGGTGACATTTTGGGTCGACACCCTTCTTTGGTTTAGTTTAGTTTAGAGATGCAGTGCGGAAACAACAGGTCTTTCGACACATGGTTCGCGCCGAACAGCGATCACCCCGTTCACTAACACTATCCTTTACACGTTGGGGACAATTTAGCAATGTGGTGGCCGATTAATCTACAACCCTGGACGTCTTTGAAATGTTGGAGGAAACCAGAGCACAAGGAGTAAAATCCCACGCAGGTCAAAGGGAGAATGTACAAACTCCGCACAGACAGCACCAGTAGTCAGGATCGAACCCGGGTCTCTGGCGGTGAGGCAGCAACTGTACCGCTGTATATAATGGTTTCCTCCGCCATAAACGCACCCAATATGTGTTAGTAACGTTCTGTTTGCCAGCATGTTGACCCTCTGTGTTCCCCTCCTGCAGAGTTTAGGAGCCGCTGTTGTGGACGGAGAGACAGGGACATGAGCGGCCATTGAGGGCGGCCAGAGTGCCAGTGAATACCCCCCCCCCCCCCCCCAATCTACTCGGTGTGCGGGCTGAACTTTGAGGGGCTGAGCTTCCATGGAGGAACACATGATGGGGCACAACAAGCAGAAGCGATATGATTGTGACGTGTGTGGCAAGGTCTGGCAGTACCCGAGTGAGCTGGAGACCCACCGGCGGGTTCACACGGGAGAACGCCCCTTCAACTGCTCGGACTGTGGCAAGAGCTTCACCCGCTACAGCAGCCTTCTGCGGCACAACCGCGTGCACTCCAGCAAGAGGGCCTTCACCTGCTCCGACTGCGGCAAGAGCTTTAAGCGGGCGAACGACTTGAAGATCCACAGGCGGGTGCACACCGGGGAGCGGCCCTACACCTGCAGCAACTGCGGCATGGGCTTCTCCCTCTCCAACAGCCTGCTGGTGCACCAGTGCACCCATACCGGCGAGCACCCCTACACCTGTACCCAGTGTGGTAAGGGCTTCATCAACACCACCAAGCTGCTGGAGCACCAGCGCACCCACACCAGCGAGCGCCCCTACACCTGTGCCCAGTGCGGCAAGCCCAATCCCAGTGCGGCAAGGGCTTCACCCACTCCAACAGCCTGCAGAAGCACCAGCGCACCCACACTGGCGAGCGCCCCTACACCTGTATCCAGTGCAGCAAGGCCTTCACCCAGTCCAGCTGCCTGCATCAATCACCAGCGCACGCACACCGGGGAGCACCCCTACACCTGTACCCAGTGGCGGCAAGGGCTTCACCCACTCCACCAGGCTGCTGTCACCAGCGCAACACCGCGAGTGTCCCACACCTGCGCCCAATGCGGCACTTCACCCACTCCACCAGGCTGTCCCCACCCCGGGTGCGTGGAGGCAGCCGTCGGGACTTACCTGGTGCAGCCTGCCAGCTGCTGGCACACCGCCACGTGGATAGGCGCTGTTTAGGTAGAGACAAAATGCTGGAAGGAATGGGTAACGTTTCTGGTCGAGACCCTCCTCAGTCTCGACCCGAAATGTCACCCAGTCCTTCTCTCCAGAGATGCTGCCTGTCCCGCTGAGTTACTCCAGCATTTTGTGTCCTTTTTTGGAAACCAGCATCTGCAGCTCCTTGTTTTGAAACCATTCTGGTTAACCATATAACCATATAACAATTACAGCACGGAAACAGGCCATCTCGACCCTTCTAGTCCGTGCCGAACACATATTCTCCCCTAGTCCCATATACCTGTGCTCTGCACCTTACCCAAATCCTCCACATCAGGCCTGTAATGGAGTGACCAGAACTGTATGCAATACTCCAAATGCTACCTGACCAATGTCCCTTAAAGCTGCACATATACATTCCTCTCTCCTTATCTCACATCCTTTTATCTCCTTATTTTCCCTCGCCTCTGTCACTTCACTCATCTGCCGATCACCCCCTCATCTGTTAACATAGTGTCTGTCTGATGAAGGGTCCCAACCTTAAATGTCACCTATCCATATTCTCCACAGATGCTGCCTGACCTGCTGAGTTACTCCAGCACTTTATGTGAAAAATCAGAGAGTGATACAGTTTGCAAACAGCACCTTGGGCCCAACTTGCCCACAGCAACCAACCTGTCCCGGCAACACTCGTCTCACCTGCCTGCATTTGGTCCATATCCCTCCAAACGTCCTATCGATGTACCTGTCTATAACTGTTTCTTAAAGATTGGGATAGTCCCAGCCTCAATTACCTCCTCTGGCAGATTGTTCCATACACCTACCACCCTCTGATGAAAAGTTACCCCTCAGATTCCTGTTAAATCTTTTCCCCTTCACCTTAAACCCTTGTCCTCTGGTCTTCGATTCCCCCACTCAGGGTAAGAGATTCTGTGCATCAAACTAAATTGTGCTCTATGCAAGATTCCAGCATCAGGGTTCATCCAAGATGGCGCCGATGTCTATGGCTGCCCGTCTGTTGCTCTCGCTGTTTTTTGTGTATTCTATTGGTGTTATACAACTAAAGTCTCTGCTGGTCTACGACCGTACATCTCTAATGGACATTCAGCGTAATGTCGGTGCCTTTGTTTACCGCGGACATACTACACTGCCCCCGTTCCTCTTGGGAATCCAAACTCACCTGGAGTGGGTTTTAAGCCCGAGGAAGCGTCGCCGTCGCCGTCGCCGTGGCAAACGTAGCGGTCGACTGGTGAAGTCTAAACTGGGTGGGCCAGGAGGTGGGAATCTCCTCGAAGGCCTTGAGCGTCGGGAACACCTTGCTCAGGGACATCTCCGGGGCCTTCAGCCTTCAGCCTGGTGCTCACCAACTGTCAACTGTCAACGGACAGTCTCCTCCCCAATGATCGGGAGTGCTGTCCACCTGCTGCAGCAAAGAGAACTGGCCTGGCTCACCGTCTCGGTAGGAGGAACGAAGGAGGTCACCTGGTACACCAACTCTTCCGGGTGGGTCCCTTCGCCCCCACCCCTTCCTATGCTCAGGAGCTGCGGCGAGACGGGCCACGCCCCCCATGCTCTCCTCGGCCCCGCCACCGCGGGGTGAATCCCCGGAACCTGAGGACTCTGCACCGGGCTCAGCGATCAGCTGATCTGGTGAGTCCATCCCCCTCCAGGATTGGTTTAGTGAATGCCAGATCCCTGGCAAACAAGACTTTTATACTGAGGGATTTCTTCTGCTCCCGTGGAATGGATTTCCTCTGTGTGACTGAGACTTGGATGGGTCCAGGTGAGTGCAGCGCTCTTGTTGAGCTATTACCGGCTGGCTGCTCTTATTTCAACTCACCGCGGATATCGGGCCGTGGAGGAGGAACAGCGGCTGTTTATAAAAATAACTTTAAGTGCAGGCAATGCCCTCTATCATCTTCTTTCTCCAGTTTCGAAGCAACTTTATTTGAAGTGGGCCGCTCCAAGTATAACCAAGTCATCTACCGACCGCCCAAGTATAATAAGGACTTTGTAAATGAATTCTCTGATTTTCTGGCTGGGATCATGCCCAACTATGACCGTGTCCTTTTGGTTGGGGACTTTAACATCCATGTGTGCTGTCCTGATAAGCCGTTAGTGAAGGACTTTTTTAGCCTTGTTGACTCTTTTGATTTTGTCCAGTGTGTGTCTGGTCCCACACACGAACATGGACATACGCTGGACCTTGTTCTCTCTCATGGCTTGTCTGTGTTGAATTTGAAAATCTCTGATAGTGCGTTTTCAGATCATATGCCTGTATTGTTTGATGTCAATTTCTCCTGTGAAGCAATTTTGCCTGTGGTGTCTGCTCGGCGCTGTCGGTCTTTTAACCCTTTTACTGCTGGCAAGTTCTCTGCTGCTTTCGATCAGCTCTGCGCCCCCTCTGCGTCCACTCCTCTTGGTACGGAGGAGATTAGTTCGTGGTTTCATTCTTCATGCAGGACTATACTGGACTCTGTGGCTCCGTTAAGATCGTTGAAGCCGAGGGCTAAACCTGAACCCTGGTTCAGTGCAGTGACTCGTGCAGCACGACGGGAGTGTCGTAGAGCTGAGCGAAAGTGGAGGAAGGACAGGCTACAGGTTTCACTTCAAATTCTCAGGGACTGTTGGCGTCACTACCAAAACAGTGTTAAAAAGGCCAAGAAGAGAGTACCTGTCTAAAATTATTGTGTCAAAGTGTAACAACCCTCGTGTGCTATTTGAAATCATTGACTCTGTTCTAAATGCCCCGCAGCCTGTCTGTCTGGAAGCTTCACCTGAAATGTGTAATGACTTCCTGCACTTTTTTGTTTACAAGGTTGTTTCCTTAAGGGCTCGCATTTCAGCACCTGCCTCTGACCCTTCTGTTACGGTCCCTTGCCTGGTGGTATTCGACGAGTTTGATCCTGTGACTATATCGTATTTAAAGGATGTGGTTTCCCATATTAAGCCATCGGGTTCTCCTTGTGATGCGGTCCCTCCACATCTTTTTAAGGAGGTTTTCCCTAGTATTGGGCAGTCGGTTCTTACCATTATTAACAGCAGCTTGTGTTCTGGGGTTGTGCCCGTGAGTTTTAAACATGCGGTAGTACAACCACTACTTAAGAAACCTGGCCTGGATCAATCTGTTCTGGCCAATTTTAGACCCATCTCGAAATTGCCTTTTATTTCTAAATTACTGGAGAGAGTTGTTTATGCTCAGCTAAAACTATTCCTGGAGGAGCATGATATTCGGGAGATCTTCCAGTCTGGATTTAAAACCATGCACAGCACGGAGTCAGCATTGCTAAGGGTTTTTAACGACATCATATAACCATATAGCAATTACAGCACGGAAATTGTTATATGTTATATAACAATTATTGTCATATGAAATTGTTATATGGAATTGTAATTACCTCCTGGCTAATGATTCTGGGGATTGTGTGGTTCTTGTCCTGCTGGACTTGTCTGCCGCCTTTGATACGGTGGACCATAATATCTTATTATCTCGGCTACAGCAGTTAGTGGGCATCTGCGGCAGTGCCCTGGGATGGTTCAGGTCCTATCTGGCGGGCAGAACCATGTGTGTTAGCCTTGCTGGGTTTGAATCCTCTTCCGCTCCCCTGTCATATGGGGTTCCACAGGGTTCGATTCTGGGGCCCCTGCTTTTCTCGCTGTACATACTTCCTCTGGGTTCCATCCTTAGAAAGCATGGCATCTCCTTCCACTGTTATGCAGATGATACCCAGCTTTATTTGCCGCTGAGGGGGGAAGATGCCTTTTCTGTAAAATCGCTTCTGTCTTGTCTTGATGACATTAAGTCCTGGTTGGCCCTAAACTTTCTTGGATTTAATGAAAAGAAGACAGAGGTGATTTTATTTGATCCCAATGGCTGCCGTGAACCTCCATTTGTTGATTTAGGTCCATTGTCAAGGTACGTGAAGCCAACAGTTGTGAACCTGGGTTTTAGGATGGACAGTGACTTTAAATTAGATCGCCAAATATGCGCGGTGGTTAAGTCCAGCTTCTTTCACCTAAGGAAGCTGGCGAAGGTGAAGCCCATTCTCGAGCGGCAGCATTTTGAGACAGTAATCCATGCCTTTATTACATCTAGGCTGGATTACTGTAACGCGCTCTATTTTGGTGTTGCTCGTTCTTCACTGGCTCGTCTCCAGTTGGTTCAGAATGCTGCTGCTCGCCTTTTAACAGGGACTCGAAAGAGGGAGCACATATCGCCAATTCTGGCCTCCCTACACTGGCTCCCGGTGCATTTTCAACGAGCTGTCCATTTTCAAATCCAGTGTTAAAACACATTTGTACTCCCTGGCTTTTGACCATGCCTGAGGCTTTGCTTCTGTTTGTCGGTCTTATTGATGTTTCTGTATTTTACATGTCTTTTCCTCTATTTTCTTTTGATTGGTTATTTTGGTGGTACACAATCAGCGTTTGTGTCAATTAACGGTGATAGTGACAGCAGAGTAATGCAGAATATTAATATATTTCTTGCTCCCTTTTATAAAAATTATATAATTCTTTTATTAATTTATAATTATTATAGCGGCGTTCCTTGGGTATCCATCATTTATGGGATAGTGGAGGATGGAGTTAAGGGGAAAGGGCGTAGAGAAGTTTATAATGGGTAAGAGTGGTGTAAAAAACAAGCCTGAAGGCTTTGTGGTCAAGGCAAGGGATTCGTAATAAGGTGGATGGTTGAATGTGCAGTAGTCTTAATGACTATGAAATAGTTGGGATACGAGCTGCTCGGTGACCAAGGCTGGGGATGAACATCCAGGGATATTCTCTGCAGTCGGTATCGAGGGCAAGACAAGGAAGGTGGGCAGCGTTGTGATCAGAGAGGAGCTAAAACTGTAAAGGCAGGCATTAGTGTGGCTGTGTGATACACCACTGCGCGTTCTCCCCCTATTTTCTTGCTTCTGTTGTCGGTTTCTCTCTCGACATTCCGCGCTTTTATTTATGGGGCGAACGCGCGTTCGCACGGTTTCTGGCGCTTGTCGATGTGCGCATGGTGAGCCGACTGAAACAGTTCGTGAAGTTGGAGTGATATCAAAGGAATTAGAATGCGTTGCGGACAAAGGCAAAGCAATGAAGGGGTGAGCCACACGATGT
>NW_026576255.1:5000-10000 GCF_028641065.1 Leucoraja erinaceus
AGATGGAGAGGGTGGCAAATGGGGGAAGAGGGAGAGCAGCTGTGCAGTAGAGGGGCAACAGCCCTGAACACACACACACACACGCATAAGCACACATGCGCACACACTCACTCACACACATGCATGCACACGCACCAGCACACAAAAAAATGCTCACGCACATGCACACACCGCTTACACACGCTCACGCACGCGCAAACACTTGTACTCGCTAGCATTTAGAAGATTCAGGGGGGATCTGAAGAAACGTACACAATTCTTAAGGGGTTGCACAGGCTAGATGCAGGAAGAGTGTTCCCGATGTTGGGGAAGTCCAGGACAAGGGGTCACAGTTTAAGGATAAGGGGGAAATCTTTTAGGACCGAGATAAGGAAAACATTTTTCACACAGAGTGGTGAATCTCTGGAATTCTCTGCCACAGAAGGTAGTTGAGGCCACACAGTTCATTGGCTATATTTAAGAGGGAAGTTAGATGTGGCCCTTGTGGCCAAAGGGATCAGGGGGTATGGAGAGAAGGCAGGTACAGGATACTGAGTTGGATGATCAGCCATGATCATATTGAATGGCGGTGCAGGCTCGAAGGGCCGAATGGCCCACTGCACCTATTTTCTATGTTTCTAACACATGCGCATACATACAAACACGCGCACGGGCAAACACACGCTCATACACAAGACATATACACACAAGCGCACACACACACACAAGCATGCACACACACGCATATACACACACACACACGCTCATACACAAGCATATACACACAAGCGCACACACACACAAGCATATACACACACACACACATACACACACAAGCATACACATACATATACATACACACACAAGCATATACATACACACACACACAGCCTCCTGCAGCTTCTGGTGAGGCTGCAGTCCCCACACAGACAGTTACCTCAGACTCCTGTGGGCAGCCCCAACACATGGCGCATACCTCCTGGTCGCGGCTCAGCACCGACAGCTCTGTGTAGTTGCTGGCACGCTTCTTGTGCAGATTCACACCTGCACGGGGGGAGAGACACGGCATTACTGCCAGGGTAGACTTCCCTCCCTCAGTCCTCTCTCCCCCCCCCTGCTCCTCCTCAAACCTCCTTCTCCACCCCACTCCCCTCACCCTTCTCCCCCTCTCCTTAACTCTCCCCTCAACCTCCCTCCCCTCCCACACACATAACACCCATTCCCTCCCCTCAACCCCGTCCCATATACCTTCTCCCTCCACAAATCTTCACTCCCCTTCTCTCCCTCCCCCCCATAGTCTCTCCCCCCCCACCTCCTCCTCCTCTCCCACCTCCCATTTATCCTTCTCCCCCATTATCCCCATTCTCTCCTCTCTCTCTACCCCACGCCCTCCTCTTCTTCCTCCCCCCCTCACCTAAACCCCATATCTCTCCCTCAACCTCCCCCCCACACACACACACACACACCACTCCCTCCCCCTCTCTCTCTATCCCTCCCTCCACCCTCCACGCCTCGAATCTTCCTCCCCTTCTCAGTCTCCCCCCCCAAATATTCTCTCCCCCCACCTCCTCCTCTCTCCCCCATTGTACCCCCCCATCTCCTTCAGTCCCGCCCCCACCCCCCCCCTCCTCCTCTCCCCCCCAACCCATTGTGTCCCACTCCCTCAGTTTCTCCACCCCCCCCCATTGTATCCATCCTTCTCCCCCTCTCCTTAAAGCTCCATCCTCAACCCCCTGTCCCCTCTCCTTCTCCCCTCCACGCCTGCAATCTCTCTCCCCCCCCATTCTATCCTTATTCTCCCCCTGTCTCTCTCCCCCACATTCTATCCCACGTCTCCCCCCCCATTGCCCCCCTCTCCCCTCAGTCTCCCCCCCACCCCCTCCTCTCCTCCCCCCCCACCTTGTGCCCCAACTCAGTCCCTCCACCCCCCCATTGTATCCATCCTTACCCTCTCTCCTTAAAACTCTCCCCCAACCCTATGCCGCCTCTCCTTGTCCCCCCACGCCTGCAATCTTCTCTCCCCCCGCTATCCTTCTCTCCCCCCCCTCTCGCCACAACCGTCACCTTTCAAAACTCCAGTTTCCGCTCCGACCCAGACGTGGTTCCACCGCGCCGCCATCTTGTCCCCCCGTGTGTCCGTCCGCGCGCTTCTCCCATCCCGCTCCGCCAGCAGTTCCGCTTCCGGTTACAGTTTCCCCGCACTTTGGTTCCGCCCCCCGGTCACATTTTAACCCCATCATCTTCACCTTCATCATCAGTGTTTTATTATTATTATTATTATTATTATTATTATTATTATTATTATTATCATTATTATTTTTATAATAATAATAGTTGTTATTGTTATTATTGTTACATAGAAACATAGAAATATAGCCAATAGGTGCAGGAGTAGGCCATTCGGCCCTTTGAGCCAGCACCGCCATTCAATGTGATCATGGCTGATCATCCCCAATCAGTACCCCGTTCCTGCCTTCTCCCCATATCCCCTGACTCCGCTATCTTTAAGAGCCCTATCTAGCTCTCTCTTGGAAGTATCCAGAGAACCAGCCTCCACCACCCTCTGAGGCAGAGAATTCCACAGACTCACAACTCTCTCTGTGAGAAAAAGTGTTTCCTCGTCTCCGTTCTAAATGGCTTACCCCTTATTCTTAAACTGTGTGTGTGTGTGGCCCCTGGTTCTGGACTCCCCCAACACCGGGAACATGTTTCCTGCCTCTAGCGTGTCCACACCCTTAATAATCTTATATGTTTCAATAAGATATCCTCTCATCCTTCTAAACTCTAAACCAGTGGTTCCCAACCTTTTTTTGGCCATGCCCCACCTAATCACCTCTAAATTCCTGATCCCCCCCCCCCCCCCATTGGTGATATATAATTTTATCATTTAAAAAGTGAACTCCGTTTCAGCTGAAATGCGCTCAAGACGACCCATTGATTCGTTGGTCAAGCATTGTTGGCATAAGAGGCAGAAAGGTGACCGTTCATCATGGACAGCGGGTATGAAACCAAGTTTTAAATATTCCTCTGAATACTGACGAACGTTCTTCCTGCTTGCTACTCATTTTAGCACGAGCAGACAAAGAAATAATTCTCAGAAAATGGATTGCTTTCCCTTGAGAGAAAACGGAGGAAATAGATATTATAAGGGTAACTTAGCAAAAGCTCTTTGAATCGCATTTCTAAATCCAATTCAATAAATAAGGTTCTCCCATGACCTCGCGCGTTTCGTGCGACGTGCATGAAGAGCGATGGCGCGGTGATTATGTAATAACTACACAATAAAGACATTTTTTACCCCAAAAAAAAATTATTTACTCAAAATAACATCTGAAACATAAACTACATATGTTTACCTGATGGAAAATCCAAAAAAATAAAAATCGAAAATTTGGACCCAGACCTCCTCAGTCGCGCTTAATTGCCCCCCTTAAAAATCAAATTGCCCCCCTGTGGGGTGTACGCCCCACGTTGGGAACCACTGCTCCAGAGTGTACAAGCCCAGCCGCTCCAGTCTCTCAGCATATGATAGACCGCCAAATGGCCTACCCCTTATTCTTAAACTGTGGCCCGTGGTTCTGGACGGGGCCACGGGCGAGGCGCTGCTGCTGCTGCTGCTGCTGCACTCCACGGGCTGCACTACGTCGGAACGGGTGAGGACGGGGGCCAGACTACTCGACAGTCCCCTCGACCCGAGTAGTAGCGGTCAAATACTGGACAAGGGCGGTCCCTGCGTGACAAACCAATTTAACCCAATATACGGGATGTCCCGGCTAATACGGGACAGTCGGTAACTCCAATCCCACTGCACTTGTGCATAAGGCAATATATATCGACTTGACCTGAATGTTTGGCTCATGCCCTGTTTGTAGCTGCAAGAACAGCCAGCAGGGGGCGGAAATGCTCTGCAGTTCAATTATTTGGGGGGGGGGGGGGGGGGGGGACAAATAATCACATGTGGTTTAAAGTGCACATTGTCAGATTTTAATTAAGGCCATTTTTATACATCTTGGTTTCACCGTGTAGAGATTACAGTGGCGTTTATACATAGCCCCCCCCTGTCTGGGATCTCCGGATGATCCGGTTACTTCCCGCACTCCGGGAACCTGCAGGTTTACAGGGGGATTGTCTTCGGTAAAAAATTGCAAATTGTCCCCAGTGTGTAGTATAGTGCTGGTGTACGGGGGTGATCGCTGGCCGGCACAGGCTCGCTGGGCCGAAGGGCCTGTTTCTGCACTGTCTCCCACACAAGTAGGCATGCAGGTACAGCAGGCAGTGAAGAAAGCAAATGGCATGTTGGCTGGCCTTCATTGCGAGAGGATTTGAGCTTAGGAGCACTCCCCCCACCCACACACGACCCTCATCTCATTCCCCTCTCCCTCTCACTCCCCCTCTCACCCACCCTCTCACTCCCCAAAGCCCCCCCACCACACTACCCCCCTCCTCTCACTCCCCCACCCCACACTCCCCCCTCCCTCACTCCACCACCTCCTCCCCCTCATTCCACCACACTCCTCCCCCTCACCTCACTCCCACCCCCTCATTCCCTCACCCTCATTCCTCCCCCACCCCCTCATTCCCCCACCCTCATCCCCCATTCCCCCACCTCTCAATCCCCCACATTTCCCCACCCTCACTCCCCCACCCCCTCACTCCTCCACCCCTCACACCCCACTCACTCCTCCCCCTCACCTCACCCCCTCACCACCTCCACACATTCCCCCTCATCACTCCCCCACCCACCTCACTCCCACCACCTCATTTCCCCCCCTCACTAACCACCTCACCCCCCACTTCACTCCCCCACCCCCTCACTCCCCCACCCTTCACTCCCCCTCCTCTCATCCCCCACCTCACACCCTCCACCCCCTCACCCCCCAACCCTCTCACTCCCCCTGGTCTTGGTTTCAACATAGACAATAGGTGCAGGAGTAGGCCATTCGGCCCTGCAAGCCAGCACGGCCATTCAATATGATCATGGCTGATCATCCCCAATCAGTACCCCGTTCCTGCTTTCTCTC
>NW_026576255.1:15000-95000 GCF_028641065.1 Leucoraja erinaceus
GGGGGGGGGGGGGCGTCTCCGGCTCCAGGGGGCACCGATGCCGCCCAGCTCCCCCCGCGGCAAGAACGTTACCGGGACAGCCGTGCCGGGCGTCAGCTGTCCGCCACGCTGTTGCTGCTGCTGCTGCTGCTGCACCCTGCAGGGGGAGACAGAAAAGTCAGGCCACGGGGAGATGGAGAGGGAGAGGAGGGGGGGGAGAGAGGGGGGGGTGGGGTGAGGGATGGGGAGGGGATGGGGGGGGAGAGAGGAGAGAGAGGGAGGGGGAAGAGAGAGAGAGGAGGAGAGAGAGGGGGATGACGGGGGAGTGAGAGAGATAGGGAGGGGAGTGAGGGGAGTGAGAGGGAGAGGGGGTGAGAGGACGGTGGGGGGGTGAGAGTGAGAGGGGGGGGGAGAGAGTGGGGGGGGAGTGAGGAGGGGGAGAGAGAGGAGTGAGGGGGTTGAGAGAGAGGGGAGAGTGAGAGGGGGTGAGGGGGTGAAGAAAGAGAGGGGGTTGAAAGAGAGGGGGAGTGAGAGCGGAGAGAGAGGGGGTGAGGGGGGGAGAGAGATAGGGAGAGAGGGGGTAAACAGTGAGGGTGAGGGGGGGTGTGAGAGATATAGGGGGTTGAGAGAGAGGGGGGGGAGTGAGAGGGGAGTTGAAAGAGAGGGGAGAGGGGGGGTGAGAGAGAGGTGGGGGAGGGGTGAGAGAGGGGAGAGAGGGAGTGAGGGGGGGGGGTGAGAGGGGGGGGTGAGAGGGGGAGAGAGAGAGTGAGGGGGTTGGGAGAGAGGGGGGTTTGAGGGAGAGGGGGGGTTTGAGAGAGAGGGGGTTGGGAGAGAGGGGGGGGTTGAGAGAGAGAGGGGTTTGAGGGAGAGGGGTGGGGGGTGAGGGAGAGGGGGGGGGTTGGGAGAGGGGGGGTTGGGAGAGGGGGGGTTGGGAGAGGGGGGGTTGGGAGAGGGGGGGGTTGAGAGAGAGGGGGGTTGAGAGAGAGGGGGTTGAGAGAGAGAGGGGGGGTTGGGAGAGAGAGGGGGGTTGAGAGAGGGGAGAGAGAGAGGGGGGGGGGTGAGAGAGAGGGGGGGTTGAGAGGGGGGGGGGTTGAGAGAGAGGGGGGTTGAAAGAGAGTGGAGAGAGTGAGAGGGGGGGAGAGTGGGGGAGTGAGGGGAGAGAGGAGGAGAGAGAGAGGAGAGTGAGAGGGGGGAGAGTGAGGGGTGAGAGAGAGGGGGTTTGAGAGAGGGGAGAGAGAGGGGGGTTGAGAGAGAGGGGGTTGAGGGAGAGAGGGGTTTGAGAGAGAGAGGGGGAGAGAGGGGGTTGAGAGAGGGGGGGGAGAGAGTGAGGGGTGAGGCTACAGGGAGTGGGGTTGTTCAGTGCTGTGGGGGGGGGGGGGGGGGGAGGGTTTCTCACCGTCTGGGTCGTCTGTGTCGAGGCTGGGTGCAGGCCCCCAGATGCGCACGGTCCCATCATCAGAGGCGCTGGCCAGCATGGAGGGGATCTGTGGGTTCCAGCTGACACAGTTGACTGTACGCGTGTGGCCCGTCAGCTCAGCCACGGGCAGCTCACTCTTTCTGTGCCAGATGTACACTTTGTGGTCTGCAACACACGGGGAAAGCAGATCACCTCTGAGGGCTTGGCGGGGGGGGGGGGGGGGGGGGGGGGAGACCAACATGAAACAGAAAAATAGGTGCAGGAGGAGGACATTCGGCCCTTCCAGACAGCACCGCCATTCAACGTGACCATCCAGAATCAGAAGGGATGGTGGAAAATCGAAGGTAGACAAAAGTGCTGGAGAAACTCAGCGGGTGCAGCAGCATCTATGGAGCGAAGGAAATAGGCAACATTTCGGGACGAAACCCTTCCGGGGTTTCTTTAGGTTTCTTCAGGTTCTTTAGTAACTTGTCAGTTTCTTTGTTGAACTAAATTAAGGCGCATGTTGCAATCAAAAGCGCTTGAACAATTGGTTGGGAAGAAAGCCAAACTGTAAGAAAGACGACCGCGCCTTTTTCCTTCGTTCCGTAGATGCTGCTGCACCCGCTGAGTTTCTCCAGCGCCTTTGTCTACCATCCAGAATCAGTTCCCCGTTCCTGCTTTCTTCCCCCATGTCCCTTGATTCCGTTAGCCTTAAAGATGTAAAATCTAGCTCAATGTGATCATGGCTGATCATCCCCCAATCAGTACCCCGTTCCTGCCTTCTCCCCTGACTCCGCTATTGTTAAGAGCCCTATCCAGCTCTCTCCTGATAGCATCCAGAGAACCGGCCTCCACCGCCCTCTGAGGCAGAGAATTCCACAGACTCACCGCTCTCTGTGATAAAAAAAGTGTTTCCTCGTCTCCGTTCTAAATGGCTTACCCCTTATTCTTAAACTGTGTGTGTGTGTGTGTGTGCCCCTGGTTCTGGACTCCCCCAACATTGGGGACATGTTTCCTGCATCTAGCGTGTCCAGTCCTTTTATAATTTTATATGTTTCTATAAGATCCCCCCCCCCCTCATCCTTCTAAACTGCAGTGAATACAAGCCCTAGTCTTTTCAATCATTCCTCATATGACAGTCCGGCCATCCCAGGGATCAATCTCTCTGTGTGAGACAAAGTGTTTCCTCGTCTCCGTTCTAAATGGCTTACCCCTTATTCTTAAACTGTGTGTGTGTGTGTGTGGCCCCTGGTTCTGGACTCCCCCAACATGGGAACATGTTTCCTGCCTCTAGTGTGTCCAAGCCCTTAACAATCTTATATGTTTCAATGAGATATCCTCTCATCCTTCTAAACTCCAGAGTGTACAAGCCCAGCTGCTCCATTCTCTCAGCATATGACAGTCCCGCCATCCCGGGAAAATTAACCTGGTGAACCTACGCTGCACTCCATCAATAGCAGGAATGTTCTTCCTCAAATTAGGGGACCAAAACGGCACACAATACTCCAGGTGTGGTCTCACCAGGGCCCTGTACAACTGCAGAAGAGCCTGAAAAGTGTCACGGCCAGGTTCTGGAGAAACATCCTCTCAACATCCATCAGACTATAAACCACAACTAAATCACAAACTACGAGCTGCCTTGATTGTACCAGGGACTTAGGGCTTTGGTTTATGGTGATATATAACGGCGGGACGGTGGCCCAGCGGTAGAGTTGCCGCCACAGACCCGGGTTCAATCCCGACTACGGGTGCTGTCTGGACGGAGTTTGCACGTTCTCCCCGTGACCTGCGTTGGGTTTTCTCCGAGATCTTCACACTCCAAAGACGTGCAGGTTTGTAGATTAATTGGCTCGGTGTAAATGTGTAAATTGTCCCCAGTGTGTGTGTGTAGGATGGGGATCGCTGGTCTACACGGACACGGTGGGCCGAAGGGCCTGTTTCCACGCTGTATCTCTAAAGCTAAACTAAACATTGTCTTTTTTTAACCCCCACCAGACAGATCAGATGAGTGGGGTTAGCGTATGATGAGCAATTGTCAGCACCGGGCCTGTACTCGCTGGAGTTTAGAAGAATGAGGGGGGGACCTCATTGAAACGTACAGAATAATGAAAGGCCTGGGTAGAGTGGATGTGGAGAGGATGTTTCCACTAGTGGGAGAGTCTAGCACCAGAGGTCACAGCCTCAGAATTAAAGGACGCTCTTTTAGAAAGGAATCTGGGAATAACTGTGCACAGTTCCCTGAAAGTGGAATCTCATGTAGATAGGGTGGTAAAGAAAGCTTTTGGTATGCTGGCCTTTATAAATCAGAGCATTGAGTATAGAAGTTGGGAGGTAATGTTAAAATTGTACAAGGCATTGGTGAGGCCAATTCTGGAGTATGGTGTACAATTTTGGTCGCCTAATTATAGGAAGGATGTCAACAAAATAGAGAGGGTACAGAGGAGATTTACTAGAATGTTGCCTGGGTTTCAGCAACTAAGTTACAGAGAGAGGTTGAACAAGTTAAGGCTTTATTCTTTGGAGCGCAGAAGGTTAAGGGGGGACTTGATAGAGGTTTTTAAAATGATGAGAGGGATAGACGGAGTTGACGTGGACAAGCTTTTCCCACTGAGAGTAGAGAAGATTCAAACAAGGGGACATGACTTGAGAATTAAGGGACAGAAGTTTAGGGGTAACATGAGGGGGAACTTCTTTACTCAGAGAGTGGTAGCGGTGTGGAATGAGCTTCCAGTGGAAGTGGTGGAGGCAGGTTCATTGGTATCATTTAAAAATAAATTGGATAGGCATATGGATGAGAAGGGAATGGAGGGTTATGGTCTGAGTGCAGGCAGGTGGGACTAAGGGGAAAAAATTTTTGTTGGGCACGGACTTGTAGGGCCGAGATGGCCTGTTTCCGTGCTGTAATTGTTATATGTTATCTGTTAGTGGGAGAGTCTAGGACCAGAGGTCACAGCCTCAGAATTAAAGGGCGCTCTTTTAGAAAGGAGGTGAGGAGGAACTTCTTTAGTCAGAGGTTGGTGAATCTGTGGAACATAGGTCTGTGGAGGCCAGTTAGATAGGATAGGTTTGGAGGGATGTGGATGGGCTGAAGGGCCTGTGGATATTTTTAAAGCATAGATGGATACATTCTTGATAAGCAGACACAAAATGCTGGAGTAACTCAGCGGGACAAAGAGGGCTGTGGAGAATTAAATTATATACATTGCTCAAATTGTTTACACATCAGCCAAGTAAACTCCAAAGTTTAATACATAAAAGGTTCAACAATGGCATAAACTAAACCCATGGTTTGTAAATAGGGCATTGCCAGAGAAGGCAGGAAGATGGGGTTAGGAGGCAGAGATAGATCAGACGTGCTTGAATGGCGGAGTGGACTCGACAGTGGGTCGAATGGCTATCACTTGTGAACTCACCTTCACTGCCGCTGGCTATGAAATCCTCGCTTGTCCCTCCGAGGCAGGAGTGAATGGTATAAAAGCCCTGGGTGACTCCCTGGTATTTCTGCAGTAAAACACGGTCTTGCAGATCCCACAGGTGGACACCCTGCAGAGTAGCACAAACACAAAGACACACTCAGTGGTTGAGTCTTGGAGCTGGGACCTTCCCCACGCACCAGCTACACAGCCGTCCTGACACCACCACTCGTTTCCCTCTCCCCCCCCCGACTCTCAGCGATGCAGCGTGGAAACAGGCCCTTCGGCCCAACTTGCCCTCACCGGCCAGCATGTCTTGCAGACAATAGACAATAGACATTAGGTGCAGGAGTCGGCCATTCGGCCCTTCGAGCCAGCACCGCCATTCAACGTGATCACGGCTGATCATCCCCAATCAGTACCCCGTTCCTGCCTTCTCCCCATATCCCCCGACTCCTCTATTTTTAAGAGCCCTATCTAGCTCTCTCATGAAAGCATCCAGAGAACCTGCCTCCACCGCCCTCTGAGGCAGAGAATTCCACAGACTCACCACTCTCTGTGAGAAAAAGTGTTTCCTCGTCTCCGTTCTAAATGGCTTACTCCTTATTCTTAAACTGTGTGTGTGGCCCCTGGTTCTGGACTCCCCCAACATCGGGAACATGTTTCCTGCCTCTAGCGTGTCCTTCCTCTAGCGTGTCCTTCCTGCATCTAGCGTGTCCTTCCTGCATCTAGCGTGTCCTTCCTGCTTCTAGCGTGTCCTTCCTGCATCTAGCATGTCTCTTCCTGCATCTAGCGTGTCCTTCCTGCCTCTAGCGTGTCCTTCCTGCATCTAGCATGTCCTTCCTGCATCTAGCGTGTCCTTCCTGCCTCTAGCGTGTCCTTCCTGCATCTAGCGTGTCCACTAGAGGCAGGGAGGCCACTAGTATCTCCACAAGTCCCACCCGCCTGCGTTTGGTCCTTATCCCTACAAATCTATCCTGTCTAACTGTTTCTTAAATGTTGGGATAGTCCCAGCCTCAACCACCTCCTCTGGCAGCTCGTTCCATACACCCACCACCCTCTGTGTGGAAAAGTTACCCCTCAGATTGCAGAGTTTATAAACAGCATATAGACAATAGACAATAGGCGCAGGAGTAGAGGCCATTCGGCCCTTCGAGCCAGCAACGCCATTCAATATGATCATGGCTGATCATCCAACTCAGTATCCTGTACCTGCCTTCTCCCCATATCCCCCCATACATTGACAGCATTGCCGCCTGGTTCAGCAACTCAAACGCCCACAAACAAAGGAGATGGCAGAGAGCGGTGAACACAGCCCGGTCCATCGCGGGTACCGACCTCCCCACCATCGAAGGGATCTACAGCAGTCGCTGCCTCACAAAATGGCAGCCAGCATCGTCAGATGCTGGCTGCCATTTTGTGAGGCAGCGACTCCTGGCCACGCTCTCATTTCACCCCTGCCATCGGGAAGAAGGTACAGTCGTCACCCGAAACGTTGCCAATTGCTTCTCCCCACAGATGCTGCCTGTCCCGCTGTGAGTTACTCCACCATTTTGTGTCGACGTTCTTTTTGTACTATATCGTCTTGTTTTTAAATGAACCTTGTTATTTATTATGGGGTTTTACAGAGTCCTATGTCAACTGAGTTCAGACTGAGTGTGAAGAAGGGTCTCGACGCGAAACGTCACCCGTTCCTTCTCTCAAGAGAAGGAGTCCAGGGGGTGCCGTCCTGTGTGGCATGTGCTGCCTGCAGCCTGCAGCTGTTAGTTTTTCACTCTTTGTTTAAATTTTAGTGAGTTTTAGTGGGGTTTTTTTGGAGCGATAGTCGTTTTTATGTGGGGGTGGGGGAGGGGGAAACTATTTTTCACTAGCTGGTCGGAGACAGCTTTTCTCCGGGCTGTAATTTTGACCCGTCCTCGAGGCCTACCAGCGGGCCTGGAGCGGCGTTTCCTGAGGGGACCGCCCAGAACCTCGGCTTCGGCAGCGGCGGCACAGCGCTATCGCGGGCAATGCCTTGCCCGGGTTGCCGCGCTGGAGCTGGATACCTCCGATGAAACATCGCGGAGCTGAGGGTCTGTGGAGCGGCCAGCTGCGCTGAACTTCACACCGGGAGCCTGGGGTCTCTCGCCGAGAGTGGCGGAGCTCCATCCGGCGCGGGCGGCCTTGTTGGCTTCGGAAGCCTCGGTCTCCGCTAAGGGAAGCGGCCGTTCCAGGTGTCCCTAGTGTGGGCGCCATCATCCAGCGAGAACGGCCTGGAACATCGGGCCTCCGTAAAGGCAACTGTGGAGGCCTCACTAGGCCCGACTATGGGTGGACACGGGATGGGGACTGGACTTTGTGCCTTCTCTCATAATATGAACCATTGTGGGGGAGGGGGGGGGATGTTTTTATGTTTAAATGTCTTTATTACTGTAAAATGTTTGTGTTCTTTCTTTATGTGCTGCATTGGCAAGAAGCATTTCACTACACCTAGGTGTATGTCACCAATAAAATAACCTTTGAACCTTTGAAGAGATGCTGCCTGTCCCGCTGAGTTACTCCGGCATTTTGTGTCTACCTTCGATTTAAACCAGCATCTGCAGTTCCCTCCTACACATATTCACGTGCTGCAGCAAGTAGGAATTTCATTGTTTCGTTTCGGGACAGATGACAATAAAACACTCTCGAGGCTCGATGTTCCATATAGTCTTTCCGCTGACTGGATAGCATGCAGCAAGAAAGCTTTTCACTGTACCTCGTGACTGAAATAAAGTGTTTGTATGTTGGTGAGGCCGCGCTCGGAGAACAGTTTTGGTCATCCTGACGTAGGGAAGATGCCATTAGGCAGCAACATTAAGACGCCATTAAGGTACTGCAGGCAGTGAAGAAAGTGAATGGCAGCTACACAAAACTGCTGGAGACGCAGCGGGTGCAGCAGCATCTATGGAGCGAAGGAAATAGGCGACGTTTCGGGCCGAAACCCTTCTTCAGACTGATGGGGGGTGGCGGGGAGAAGGAAAGGAAAAAGGAGGAGGAGGAGCCCGGGGGCTGAGGAAGGGGAGGAGACAGCAAGGGCTAACAAAATTGGGAGAATTCAATGTTCATGCCCGCAGGATGCAGACTACCCAAGCGGAATATAATAATAATAATAATAAATTTTATTTATGGCCGCCTTTCAAGAGTCTCAAGGACACTTTACAATATGAGGTGCTGTTCCTCCAATTTCCGGTGTTGCTCACTCTGGCCATGGAGGAGACCCAGGACAGAGAGGTCGGATTAGGAATGGGAGGGGGAGTTGAAGTGCTGAGCCACCGGGAGGTCAGGTAGGTTCTTGCGTACGAGCGGAGGTGTTCGGCGAAACGATCGCCCAGCAAGTGAATTGGCCGTCATAACGAGAGGATTTGAGTATAGGTCCTTCTGCAGTTGTACAGGGCCCTGGTGAGACCACACCTGGAGTATTGTGTGCAGTTTTGATCCCCTCATTTGAGGAAGGACATCCTTGCTATTGAGGCAGTGCAGCGTAGGTTCACCAGGTTAATCCCCGGGATGGCGGGACTGTCATATGAGGAAAGGTTGGAAAGAACGGGCGTGTATTCACTAGAATTTCGAAGTTTGGAAGGGAATCTTACAGAAACGTATAAAATTATATAAGTAGATACAGGAAAAATGTTCCCAATGATCGGGGAGTCCTGAACCAGGGTGTCACAGTCAAAGATAAAGGGGAGGCTATTTAAATCTGAGATGAGATAAAAGGTTTTCACCCAGAGAGTTGTGAATTTGTGGAATTCTCTGCCACAGAGGGCAGTGGGGGTGGGAGATTGCAACCTTCATGTGGTCCCATAAAAAATGCAATCAACCCGGCGTGCAAAATAAAATAAGATCAAAGAGAACAAGTTGGCCGACATCCTGAGGCCCAACTTTCATCATTGTCCAACTTCTGTCAAGGGGAAGCTATACTTCACCCTCGTTAGACCTCATTTGGACTATGCAGTTGCAGCATGGGACCCATACACAAATAAAAACATTCCTTCCATCGAACGTGTCCAAAGACAGGCAGCTCGATTTGTTACTAACACCTATGAGAGTGTCACCAAACTTCTGAATTCTCTGGGGTGGAAGGAACCCTCTCCAAGACAGACACACGTGAAGCTCACCGTTTGACCTGTTAATGTTAAATGGTCAGCTCGACATAGACTACAAGACCTACACCAAACCCAAACCAATTAGGAGCAGACGAGGGCATTCGATCCAATTTGTGATCCCAGCTACAAAGACAGCAATTCGTTCTTCCCTCGCACAATTAAAGCAGGAATAATCTCCACCCAACTATAGTCACCCAACCAGATGCAACTACATTTAAAGTAGCTCTTCCTTCCCCCCAATAACCCATTCTGGCTTAAGCCCTCCCTTCACCACCTCCAGTTTAAAGTCCATTTGGAATATTTTGGAGGACCAAGAAACCAAGAACCAAGAACCAAGGGAATTGGGTTCAGTTCTGGGCACCGTGTTATAGGAAAGATGTTGTCAAGTGGTGCTGAGGAGATTTATGAGGATGCTGCCAGGACTAGAGGGCCTGAGCTACAGGGAGAGGTAGAGCAGGCTGGGTCCTTCGGGGGGGTGGGGGTAGCTGTTTCATGTAAAGGGTGGTGGGTGTATGGAACGAGCTACTGGAGGTCTGGGACTATTGCAACGTTTAAGAAATAATTAAACACTTAAGACAGGTACATGGACAGGATAGGTTTAGAGGGATATGGGCCAAATGCAGGCAGCTGGGACTAGTGTAGATGGGACATGTTGGTCAATGTACTAGAATGTTGCCTGGGTTTCAGCAACTAAGTTACAGAGAGAGGTTGAACAAGTTAGGGCTTTATTCTTTGGAGCGCAGAAGGTTAAGGGGGGACTTGATAGAGGTTTTTAAAATGATGAGAGGGATAGACAGAGTTGACGTGGAAAAGCTTTTCCCACTGAGAGTAGGGAAGATTCAAACAAGGGGACATGACTTGAGAATTAAGGGACTGAAGTTTCGGGGTAAAGGGGGAACTTCTTTACTCAGAGAGTGGTAGCTGTGTGGAATGAGCTTCCAGTGGAAGTGGTGGAGGCAGGTTCGTTTTTATCATTTAAAAATAAATTGGATAGTTATATGGATGGGAAGGGAATGGAGGGTTATGGTCTGAGCGCAGGTATATGGGACTAGGGGAGATTATGTGTTCGGCACGGACTAGAAGGGTCAAGATGGCCTGTTTCCGTGTAATTGTTATATGGTTATAATGTGGGCCTGTAATTCCAGACGGAAGCCACTCCTCAGTTAAAGGCACATGACAGCCCGCTTGGAGTTTGCCAAAAGGCATCTAAAGGACTCACAGACCATGAGAAACAGGATTCCCTGGTCTGATGAAACCGAGATTGAACTCTTTGGCCTGAATGCCAAGCGTCACGTCTGGAGGAAACCAGGCCCCGCTCATCACCTGGCCAATACCATACCTACGGTGAAGGATGGTGGTGGCAGCATCGTGCTGTGGGGATGTTTTTCAGCGGCAGGAACTGGGAGACTAGTCAGGATCGAGGGAAAGATGAACGGAGCAAAGTACAGAGAGGTCCTTGATGAAAACCAGGACCTCAGACTGGGGCGGAGGTTCACCTTCCAACAGGGACAACGACCCTAAGCACACAGCCAAGACAACGCAGGAGTGGCTTTGTGACAAGTCTGTGAATGTCCTTGAGTGGCCCAGCCAGAGCCCGGACTTGAACCCGGTCGAACATATCTGGAGGGACCTGAAAATAGCTGCGCATCGACGCTCCCCATCCAACCTGACAGAGCTTGACAGGATCTGCAGAGAAGAATGGGAGAAATTCCCCAAATACAGGTGTGCCAAGCTTGTAGCATCATACCCAAGAAGACTTGAGGCTGTAATCACTGCTAAAGGTGCCTCAACAAAGTACTGAGTAACGGGTCTGAATACTTATGTAAATGTGATATTTCAGTTATTTCTTTTTAATTACTCTGCAAAAATGTCTAAACACCTGTTTTTTGCTTTTTTATTATGAGGTATTGTGTGTAGATTATGGTGACATAAAATGAATTTAATCCATTTTAGAATAAGGCTGTAACGTAACAAAATGTGGGGGAAAGTGAAGGGTGTGAATACTTTCTGAATGCCCTGGATGTTTACAATCGAGCCTTCAACAGTGTACAGATACATGATAAAGGGAATAACGTTTAGTGCAACTGTTCTATATTCATTAGAGTAGGAGCAGAATCAGGCCATTCGGCCCATCAAGTCTACTCCCCCATTCAGTCATGGCCAATCTGACTTTCCCTCTCAACCCCATTAGAAACATAGAAATTAGGTGCAGGAGTAGGCCATTCGGCCCTTCGAGCCTGCACCGCCATTCAATATGATCATGGCTGATCATCCAACTCAGTATCCCGTACCTGCCTTCACTCCATACCCTCTGATCCCCTTAGCCACAAGGGCCACATCTAACTCCCTCTTAAATATAGCCAATGAACTGGTCTCAACTACCTTCTGTGGCAGAGAGTTCCAGAGATTCACCACTCTCTGTGTGAAAAATGTTCTTCTCATCTCAGTTTTAAAGGATTTCCCCCTTATCCTTAAGCTGTGACCCCTTGTCTTGGACTTCCCCAACATCGGGAACAATCCTCCTGCATCTAGCCTGTCCAACCCCTTAAGAATTTTGTAAGAATTAGACAATAGACAATACACAATAGGTGCAGGAGTAGGCCATTCGACCCTTCGAGCCAGCACCACCATTCAATGTGATCATCCCCCATCAGTACCCCGTTCCTGCCTTCTCCCCATATCCCCTGACTCCGCTATCTTTAAGAGCCCTATCTAGCTCTCTCTTGAAAGCATCCAGAGAACCGGCCACCACCGCCCTCTGAGGCAGAGAATTCCACAGACTCACAACTCTCTGTGAGAAAAAGTGTTTCCTCCTCTCCGTTCTAAATGGCTAACCCCTTATTCTTAAACTGTGGCCTCTGGTTCTGGACTCCCCCAACATCGGGAACATGTTTCCTGCCTCTAGCGTGTCCAAACCCGTAACAATCTTATATGTTTTTTGTTTGAAACTGAAGGAATCAACTGGCTACTACAGGAGTGGAGGACCTTTGTTGCTGTCCTTCAGGAGGCATAATAGGCAGTAAAATCATTGTCCCAGGGTAGGAGTTCATTCCAAGAGCTCTCCCGTGTTTGGCTTGATTCGAACTCGGAGATTTACGGTAATGGCCACTCATCGGTACTTGGGGCTCTCGTGGACATTTTTCAACATGTAGAAAAATCTTCCCGAGCTTACCTGCCGTTAGCGAGTCTTCCCGAGTAACACAGAAACATAGAATTTAGGTGCAGGAGTAGGCCATTCGGCCCTTCGAGCCTGCACCACCATTCAATATGATCATGGCTGATCATCCAACTCAGTATCCCGTACCTGCCTTCTCTCCATACCCCCCTGATCCCCTTAGCCACAAGGGCTACATCTAACTCCCTCTTAAATATAGCCAATGAACTGGCCTCAACTACCCTCTGTGGCAGAGAGTTCCAGAGATTCACCACTCTCTGTGTGAAAAAAGTTCTTCTCATCTTGGTTTTAAAGGATTTCCCCCTTATCCTTAAGCTGTGACCCCCTTGTCCTGGATTTCCCCAACATCGGGAACAATCTTCCTGCATCTAGCCTGTCCAACCTCTTAAGAATTTTGTAAGTTTCTATAAGATCCCCTCTCAATCTCCTAAATTCTAGAGAGTATAAACCAAGTCTATCCAGTCTTTCTTCATAAGACAGGCCTGACATCCCAGGAATCAGTCTGGTGAACCTTCTCTGCACTCCCTCTATGGCAATAATATCCTTCCTCAGATTTGGAGACCAAAACTGCACGCAATACTCCAGGTGTGGTCTCACCAAGACCCTGTACAACTGCAGTAGAACCTCTCCTGCTCCTATACTCAAATCCTTTTGCAATGAAAGCTAACATACCATTCGCTTTCTTTACTGCCTGCTGCACCTGCATGCCTACCTTCAATGACTGGTGTACCATGACACCCAGGTCTCGCTGCATCTCCCCCTTTCCCAATCGGCCACCATTTAGATAATAGTCTGCTTTCCCGTTTTTGCCACCAAAATGGATAACCTCACATTTATCCACATTATACTGCATCTGCCAAACATTTGCCCACTCACCCAGTACCTGCCGTTAGCGCTAAGAGACGTCCCCGAGCTCCAACGTACCCGCTACGTTCATTCTCCGTGCTTACCAGGAGTTTGATTTGATTTTATACTTGGGAGAGCTCTTGTAATGAACTCGTACCGTGGGACAGGGCTATAGGTAAGCAAGCAACTCAAAGCAGGGAGGATGGCAATAAATGAAGAAACAAATTGAAAGCAGATGTGCACACGTGGAGGGCTGGGAGACAACTCACCTGCGTTGCGACGTTGAGCAGGGCTAGCCGGCCGTTTCTGGAAACTGTGAACGACATGATAGGGTGGTCCTCTTGCACGCTGGAAGAAGAACAGGTGGGTGAAGTGTCGGAGACCGTCGGCCGCTCGCCAGACTCTCGTATCTCCCCCCCCGTAACAGCTGGAGTAACTCAGCGGGACGGGCAGCATCTCTGGAGAGAAGGAGGAATGGGTGACGTTTCGGGTCGAGACTCTTCTTCAGACTGAGGAAGGGTCTCGACCCCAAACGTCACCCATTCCTTCTCTCCAGAGATGCTGCTGCCCGTCCCGCTGTGTTACTCCAGTGTTTTGTGCCGATAAAACTAGATAGAGAGTGGTGAATCTGTGGAACTCTCTGCCACAGAAGGTTGTCGAGGCCACACAGTTCATTGGCTATATTTAAGAGGGAGTTAGATGTGGCCCTTGTGGCTATAGGGATCAGGAGGTATGGAGAGAAGGCAGGGATGGGATACTGAGTTGGATGCAGTGTCGGATTTACGTATAAGCTAAACAAGCTATAGCTTAGGGCCCCCACTTTCTAGGGGGGCCCCCGAAAAAATTGATGGGCCTCGAGGTCGAGGGGGGCATCCGGCCAAGGCAGAACGCCTACCGTTCAACTCTGGGCGGCCCCTCTCTCTATCTCTCTCTCTCCATCTCCCCCCGTTATCCGTGTCCGGGCCACCGGGCTCCGCTCGCTCCTCATCCGCCGGCACGGCAGGTCAGGCCGCCTTGCATATGCCCACTGCAACGGCAACTGGTCGGCGCTGGGCACTTTCTCCCTCCCTTTGAATTGTGGGAGATTTGGCCGCCATGGCTGTCCAGCCGTTGGGGGCCTCACAAGTGGAACAGCTCTTCACCTAAATCCGGCACTGGTTGGATGATCAGCCATGATCATATTGAATGGCGGTGCGGGCTCGAAGGGCCGAATGGCCTACTCCTGCACCTATTTTCTATGTTTCTATGATTGGCATGAAGGGTCTCGACCCGAAACGCGTTCAGTCTGAGGAAGGGTCTGAATGGGTGACACCAGGTGGAGACACTTCTTGGGGTGGGACATTGCAACCTTCACCGTTTCAACGAATGCAATCAACCTGGCGTGCCCAATCAAATAGAACAAGTTGTCCTGCAACTTTAGGCTGTTCATGCCACACGCAAGAACAAGAGACCCTTCTTCAGACCCATTCCATCTGACGACGGGTCTCGACCCGAAACGTCACCCGTTCCTTCTCTCCAGAGACGCTGCCTGCCCCGCTGAGTTACTCCAGCGTTTTCTGTCGATCTTCGGTTATAACCGGCACCTGCAGTTCCTTCCGACACAACCGTTGGGATGTGGGAGGAAACCGCCACGCCCAGAGAAATCCCACATGGTCGCAGGGAGAACGTAGAAACATAGACAATAGGTGCTGGAGTAGGCCATTCGGCCCTTCGAGCCAACACCACCATTCAATATGATCACGGCGGATCATCCACAATCAGTACCCCGTTCCTGCTTTCTCCCCATATCCCTTGATTCCATTAGCCCTAAGAGCCAAATCTAAATCTTGAAAACATCCAGTGAATTAACCATATAACCATATAACAATTACAGCACAGAAACAGGCCATCTCGACCCTTCTAGTCCGTGCCGAACACATATTCTCCCCTAGTCCCATATACCTGCGCTCAGACCATAACCTTCCATTCCCTTCCCGTCCATATAACTATCCAATTCATTTTTAAATGATAAAAACAAACCTGCCTCCACCACCTTCACTGGAAGCTCATTCCACACAGCCACCACTCTCTGAGTAAAGAAGTTCCCCCTCATGTTACCCCTAAACTTCAGTCCCTTATTGGCCTTCTGTGGCAGAGAATTCCGCAGATTCACAACTCTCTGGGTGAAAGAGTTTTTCCTCATCTCAGTCCTTATTCTTAAACTGTGTGACCCCTGGTTCTGGACTCCCCCAACACCGAGGACATTTTTCCTGCATCTAGCCCGTCCAATCCCTTAAGATTTTGAAATGTTTCTATCAGAGGCCAATTAACCTACAAGGCCAAAGATAGACACAAAAAGCTGGAGTAACTCAGCGAAACAGGCAACATCTCTGAAGAGGGGTCTCGACCAGAAACGTCACCCGATCCTTCTCTCCAGAGATGCTGCCTGTCCCGCTGAGTTACTCCAGCTATCTACGGCACTTCCGAAGCCACAGCTCTCTGTCTGCTTTAGGCTTTAGAGATACAGTGCGGAAACAGGCCCTTCGGCCCACCGAGCCCGAACCGGCCAGCCATCACCCTGTATACTAGCACTATCCTACACATACTCGGGACAATGTCCCAAAGGGGCAGTACAGTGCCTTCAATCGCACACCTTATAATTTACGCCAAGCCAATTAACCTACAGCCGCACGTCTTTGGAGCGTGGGAGGGAACCTGAGCGCCCGGAGAAAACCCACGCAGGTCACGGGAGGAGAACGTGCAAACTCCGTACAGACAGCATCCGTGGTCTGGATCGAACGCGGGTCTCTGGCACTGTACCCCACCGCCATTTAGCATCGCAGAAAGTGCTTTGGCATTTGCCGGGGGGGGGGGGGGGGGGGGGGGGAAGAGTTTCTGCGGTGACTCTGGGGAGACTGAGACGGGCACAGCCCCCTCACTCACATGTTGCGGTCGGTGAGCTCCTCGAAGTTGTAGCCTCGTATCCGCTGGTGGGTGTCGGAGGCGAGGATGGTCTTGCCGTCGTTGAGGCACCAGAGGCATTGCACGCGTACGCCCTCCCACGAGTCCAGCACGTTGCCGTCCAGGTCCTGGGCGCGGGGGGGGGGGGGGGGGGGCTGCGGTCAGTGTCAGCGATGGCACGGATCCCACCCACCCACCCCCCCTCCCCTCACAGCCCAGCACTGGCCCCAGCTCACTAGAGACGCCCCTGGCCTGTGTGAGTGTGACAGTGAGTGTGGCACAGTGCGAGTGTGTGAGTGACTGCATGAGACAGTGTGAGTGTGAGCAGCGTGTGTGAGACAAGTGTGAAACTGACAGTGCCAGTGGGTGTGTGTGTGTGTGTGACTGGGACAGCGCGATTGTATGAGTATGAGTGTGAGGAGACAGTGCGAGTGTGAGCACGTGTGAGACAGTGTGAAACTGACAGTGCCAGTGTGTGTGTGTGTGTGTGACTGGGACAGTGCGATTGTATGAGTGTGATAGTGTGTGTGTGACAGTTTGACAGTGTGAGACGGTGAGTGTGACAGCACAACGGTGCTAGTGCAACAGTGTGAGTGTGACATTGTGAGTGTACCAACCCCTCCCCTCCCGCAGCCAAGGAGTTGGTACACACGGATACACTAGCCTGCACACCCCCCCCCCCCCTTCTCCCCTCCTACCCCCAAGGTCGGTTCACCCACACACTGGTACAACTGCACTTCTCTCTCCTCCACCTCCCGCACCAAGGGGTCGATACACACACACACACACACACACACACACACGCGCGCACGCACACACACACACGCACGCACACACACGCACACACACGCGCACACACACACTCACACACACACACACACACGCACATATACACACACACAAACACATACGCACACACACACACACACATACTCACACACACACACACGCACACACACATATACACACACACACACACACACACACACACATATACACACACACACACACACACACACACACACACACACACACACACACACACACACACACACACACACACACACACACACACACACACACACACATACATATACACACACATACACATGCATACACACACACACATATATATACACACACACACACACACGGGTACAACTGCCCCCTACACCTCCTTCATCACCCTCCCCCCTTCTCCCTCACCTCACTGCAGTGGGATCAGTACTCACACACTGGTAGAACAGTCTCTACATCTCCTTATCCCACCCCCCTCCCCCTCCCCTCCCCCACACCCCCAGGGCAAGGGTACTCACACACCCCCCCCCACCCACCACTGTCCTCCTCTCCCCCCCCCCCCCCTCCCCTCCCCCCCACCCAGGGCAAGGGTACTCACACACTGGTAGAACTGCCCCCTCTGGCCGCCGGTGACGAAGCGCTTGCCGTCGGGGTTCCATGCGGCGCAGGTCAGGCTGTCTTCGTGCGACTGGCTCATCTTGGTCCTCAGCTCGCCTGTCTGCGGTGGGGAGGAGGAGAGGGGGGGTGTCAGGCATCGGGCTGGCTCGACGACGTCAGGACTCCCCCCCTCCCCCCCTCCCCAACCGTCCCGCCCCAGGGCACAGGCAGCACGCAAACACAGCCCCGGGCAGACGGCACAGAGACAGGCCCTTCGGCCCAACTGGTCCATGCCGTCCGAGAAACCACAGCCAATCCAATCTAATTTGTAGGCACAAAAAGCTGGAGTAACTCAGCGGGACAGGCGGCAGCACCTCTGGAGCGAAGGAACGGGTGACGTTTCAGGTCGAGACCCTTCCTCAGGCTGAAGAAGGGTCTCGACCCGAAACGCGTTCAGTCCGAAGGAAGGTCGACCTTTTGGATAGGAACCAGTGGTGGATTTCCGCTTCCTGGGAATCCATATTGAGGAGGACTTGACGTGGAGCGTGAACACCTCTGCGCTGCTGAAAAAGGTCCAGCAGAGACTGCACTTCCTGAGGGTGCTCAGGAAGAACAACATCACTCAGAGACTGCTGCTGTCCTTTTATCGGTGCTCCATTGAGAGCATACTAACATACTGTGTATGCGTGTGGTACACCAGCTGCACAGCGGCTCAGAGGAAAGCGCTCCAGAGGGCCATTGACAACGTCCAGAGGATTGTCGGCTGCCCTCTCCTTACCTTGGAGGACTTACACAGTTCCCGCTGCACCAAAAAAACCCAGAGTATCATAAAGGACATTTCCCACCCCGGACACTCCCTGTTTGAACTGTTGCCGTCAGGCAGACGGTACAGATCTACAAGGACAAGGACGAACAGACTAAAAAACAGTTTTTACCCCACTGCTATAAAGGCACTAAATGTAGCCGCCAAGGAACGCAGGGGCGATACAGACTAAGGGACTGTGGTACACTGTGAAATCGACAGAAGGATGGAGGGTTGGGTGTTTATGCGTGCTATTTTCGTGATATTTATTTAGTTGTTTATCTTTTAATATTTTACCTTGTATGTATCGTTAGCTTTTAGAAATGTTTGAATGGTGCACTGACTGGCTGACATTTTTAAATTTCGTTGTACATGGTTCATGTTACAATGACAATAAAGAAACGGTTCTATTCTTTTCTTTTGAACATGGATATGTAGGGAATGGGGGGGGACGTGGATCAAGAGCAGGCAGACTGAGAGTAGTTTAACTTGGTATCTTGGTCATAAGGAAGGCCACAAGGAATAGGAGTAGTATTAGGCCATTCGGCCCATCAAGTCATGAGCCATGAGAGGAATAGATTGGGTAGATGCACAGAGTCACTTGCCCAGAGTGGGGGAATCGAGGGCCAGAGGGTTCAAGGTGAAGGGGGAAAGATTGGAAAGGAATCTGACGGGTAGCTTTTTCACGCAGGGGGTGGTGGGGTGTATGGAACCAGCTGCCGGAGGAGATAGTTGAGGCTGGGACTATCCCAATGTTTAAGAGACAATTAGGACAGGTTTGGCAGGATATGGGCCAAGAGCAGGCAGGTGGGACTAGTGTAGCTGGGACATGTTGGGCAGTGCGGGCAAGTTGGGCCTGTCACCACAATGTATCACTCTTGTGACTAAGTCTACTCTGCCATTCAATCATGCCTGCTCGATCTCTCCCCCCTAACTCCATTTTCCTGCCTTCTCCCCATAACTCCATAATCCAGAGAGTTGTGTGAATGTGTGGAATTCCCTACCACAGAGGGCAGTGGAGGCCAAGTCACTAGATGGATTTAAGAGAGAGTTAGATAGAGCTCTAGGGGCTAGTGGAATCAAGGGATATGGGGAGAAGGCAAGCACGGGTTATTGATAGGGGGACATGAATGGCGGTGTTGGCTCGAAGGGCCGAATGGCCTCCTCCTGCACCTGTTTTCTATGTTTCTAACCCCTGACGCCCGTACTAATTGTGGGCTGCAGGCTGCGCTGTTCTGCAAGAAGTCAGGCCCTGAATGCCCTGGAGCTGTTGGCAAGAGGGGCGAGAGAAGGCAGGTACGGGATACTGAGTTGGATGATCAGCCATGATCATATTGAATGGCGAATGGTGCAGGCTCGCAGGGCCGAATGGCCTACTCCTGCACCTAATTTCTATGTTTCTATCATATTGAATGGCGAATGATGCAGGCTCGAGGGGCCGAATGGCCTACTCCTGCACCTAATTTCTATGTTTCTATCATATTGAATGGCGAATGGTGCAGGCTCGAAGGGCCGAATGGCCTCTACTCCTGCACCTATTGTCTATTGTCTATTGACCAGGTAAAACGCCACCATTGCTCACAGCATGCTGAGGTGAGACTGCACCGTCAGCTCAGTCGGGTGCAGGAAGGAACGGCGGATACTGGTTTCAATCAAAGCTCGCCACAAAATGCTGGAGTAACCCAGCGGGACGGGCAGCGTCTCCGGAGAGAAGGAACGGGGTGACGAGGTTAGACTAGGCCGAGGTTGACCGTTTGCACCTTGCACCTCCCCCGACCTCATCTACTGTATCCGCGGTTCCAGGTGTGGATTCCGTCCGGTATATCGGCGGGACCAAGCGCAGGCTCGGCGATCGTTTCGCTGAACACCTTCGCTCAGCCCGCCTAAACCCGCCGCGCAAATTGGAGGAACGGCGCCCCCATATTTCGCCTGGGCATCTTACACCCCAGCGGTATGAACATTGACCTCTAACTTCTCTGCTTTCCCTCTCTCTCCATTCAGATTCAGATTCAGATTCAGATTCAATTTTAATTGTCATTGTGGAAGCTTTTCCCACTGAGAGTAGGGAAGATTCAAACAAGGGAACATGACATGAGAATTAAGGGACTGAAGTTTAGGGGTAACATGAGGGGGAACTTCTTTACTCAGAGAGTGGTAGCTGTGTGGAATGAGCTTCCAGTGAAGGTGGTGGAGGCAGGTTCGTTTTTATAATTTAAAAATAAATTGGATAGTTATATGGATGGGAAGGGAATGGAGGGTTATGGTCTGAGCGCAGGTATATGGGACTAGGGGAGATTATGTGTTCGGCACGGACTAGAAGGGTTGAGATGGCCTGTTTCCGTGCTGTAATTGTTATATGGTTTATATTGTCAGTGTACAGTACAGAGACAACGAAATGCATTTAGCATCTCCCTGGAAGAGCGACATAGCAAACGATTTGAATAAATAATAATAAGTGTCCGGGGGGGGGGTGGTGATTGGCAGTCACCGAGGTACGTTGTTGAGTAGAGTGACAGCCGCCGGGAAGAAGCTGTTCCTCGACCTGCTGGTTCGGCAACGGAGAGACCTGTAGCGCCTCCCGGATGGGAGGAGGGTAAACAGTCCATGGTTGGGGTGAGAGCAGTCCTTGGCGATGCTGAGCGCCCTCCGCAGACAACGCTTGCTTTGGACAGACTCAATGGAGGGGAGCGAGGAACCGGTGATGCGTTGGGCAGTTTTCACCACCCTCTGCAATGCCTTCCGGTCGGAGACAGAGCAGTTGCCATACCATACTGTGATGCAGTTGGTAAGGATGCTCTCTCGATGGTGCATCCCCTCCCCCTTCCCATTTCTCCCACCAGTCTGACCGTCTCCGACTACATTTTATCTCTGTTTGCTTTGTTGTCACCTTCTCCCAGCTAACGATGGTCTATCCTACATTTTCCTCGATCTCCATCCCCTTTTGAACTGTTTTCACACCTTACACTTCCTTATCTATGTGCCTCTTCGGCGTGAAGAAGGGCCTCGACCCGAAACGTCCCCCATTCCACCTCTCCAGAGATGCTGCCCGTCCCGCTGAGTTGCTCCAGCATTTTTGTTTCTACCTTGAGCTCTGGCGGGAAACTTTCTGACTGAGGGGAACGTACTGTCAACTGAGGCCAGACTGGAACACAAAGAGGTCCAATGTCCCCCCCACCTCCACCCCACTCCACAAGCTACAAGTCGGCATACCTGTACATGCCAGAGCCAGAGCTCGGAGCAGTCGTCGGGGCCACAGGCGATCAGGTAAGTGTCGTCCGGGCTCCACACCAGGTACGACACCCCGTACGTGTGCCCTTCTAGAGTCTTCAGCAGCTTCAGCTGGTGCGTCTCCTGCAAGATGACAGGTGGAATGACCAGAGAGGTCACCCCCACACTAACCTGTGCTGCATACCTGCCCCACAGGTTACAGTGCAGGACAGGTGTGTAACACAATGCACAGTGTGGGGCAAGTGTGTAACACAATACACAGTGTGGAGCAGGTGTGTAACACAACACACAGTGCAGGACAGGTGTGTAACACAATACACAGTGTGGGGCAAGTGTGTAACACAATACACAGTGCAGGACAGGTGTGTAACACAATACACAGTGTGGGGCAAGTGTGTAACACAACACACAGTGCAGGACAGGTGTGTAACACAATACACAGTGTGGGGCAAGTGTGTAACACAATACACAGTGTGGGGCAAGTGTGTAACACAATACACAGTGTGGGGCAAGTGTGTAACACAACACACAGTGTGGGGCAAGTGTGTAACACAACACACAGTGCAGGACAGGTGTGTAACACAATACACAGTGCAGGGCAGGTGTGTAACACAATACACAGTGCAGGGCAGGTGTGTAACACAATACACAGTGCAGGACAGGTGTGTAACACAATACACAGTGCAGGACAGGTGTGTAACACAATACACAGTGTGGGGCAAGTGTGTAACACAATACACAGTGTGGGGCAAGTGTGTAACACAATACACAGTGTGGGGCAAGTGTGTAACACAATACACAGTGTGGGACGGGTGTGTAACACACTACACAGTGTGGGGCAAGTGTGTAACACAATACACAGTGCAGGACGGGTGTGTAACACAATACACAGTGTGGGGCAAGTGTGTAACACAATACACAGTGCAGGACAGGTGTGTAACACAATACACAGTGTGGGGCAAGTGTGTAACACAATACACAGTGTGGGGCAAGTGTGTAACACAATACACAGTGCAGGACGGGTGTGTAACACAGTACACAGTGTGGGGCAAGTGTGTAACACAATACACAGTGTGGGGCAAGTGTGTAACACAATACACAGTGCAGGACAGGTGTGTAACACAACACACAGTGTGGGGCAAGTGTGTAACACAGTACACAGTGTGTGAAGTTACAGTGCGGGGCGAGGGTTAGAAGCAGAATGAAGCTCCCGTGGCACACTCCCGGGACACGGAGTGACACGTGATGACACGTGATGACATGGGGTGACACGCAACATCACGGGATGACACGTGGTGACACGGGATGACACGGAACGTCACATGGGATGACACGCGATGACACGGGATGACACGTGACACGTGATGACACGGGGTGACACGTGACACGGGGGGGTGACACGTGATGACACGCAGTGACATGGGGTGACACGTGATGACACGTGATGACATGGGGTGACACGCAACATCACGGGATGACACGGGATGACACGTGGTGACACGGGATGACACGGGTTGACACGTGATGACATGGGGTGACACGGAACATCACGGGATGACACGGGGTGACACGTGATGACATGGGGTGACACGTGATGACACGGGGGGGTGACACGTGATGACACGCAGTGACATGGGGTGACACGTGATGACACGGGGTGACACGGAACGTCACGGGATGACACGGGGTGACACGTGATGACACGGGGTAACACGTGATGACACGGGATAACACGGAACGTCACAGGATGACACACGGCTGGGAGCCGATGATGAAGCCAGGCTCACACAGCACTGGGCTGAAGGGCAAGGGCGGGTGCCGGGGGTGATGGGCGGAAGGCAGGAGCATGGGGTTAGGAGGGAGAGACGGACGGGCGGAATGGCCTGATTCTGGTGAGCTGACGACCGGCACTCACTGGGTCCACCTGCCAGATGATGACGGCGTTGTCCTTTGATCCGGTGGCCAGTTTGGTGCTGTCGTTGGAGAACTTGCAGAACCACACCTCGTTGCAGTGTTCGGTGAGGATCTGGCGGGTGTAGCAGGGAAACTGCCTCCTGTAGGGGGGGGGCGCAAAACACAGCGGCTCGACACAGTCGGCGGGTCAGGGCACGTCACCCCCACGGCTCCTCACCCACCCACTCATCGACCGCCATTCAACCCCCTTCCCCCGTGAAGTTAGCGCTAAACCGTCACGTGCAGGGTGGCTCAGCGGGTGGAGGAGCTGCCGCCTGACAGCGCCACAGACTCAGGTTCAATCCTGACCACGGGCCGCTGCCTGCACGGAGTTTGCACGTCCTCCCCGTGATACAGCGTGGAAACAGGCCCTTCGACCCAACTTGCCCACACCGGCCAACACGTCCCAGCTACACAAGTCCCACCTGCCTGCGTTTGGAAACCCACAAGGGGTTGGACAGGCTCGATGCAGGAAGATTGTTCCCGATGTTGGGGAAGTCCAGGACAAGGGGTCACACAGTTTAAGGATAAGGGGGAAATCCTTTAGGACCGAGATGAGGAAATCATTTTTTTTTACACAGAGAGTGGTGAATCTGTGGAATTCTCTGCACCTATTGTCTATTGTCTATTGTGAGAATGTGCACAGCTTCAATGAGGTCCCCTACTCGTTCACCTAAACTACAGCGAGCACAGGCCCAGAGTCGTTAAACGCTCCCCGGGATCATTCTCATTAACCTCCTCTTGGCCCCCCCTCCTCTAGAAGAGCCAGCGCACACCCACTCCCTCAGATACGGGGCCCCAAAACTGCCCACAATATGCCTTATGGAGTCTCAGCATGACTTTGTTAAGGGGTCACAGTTTAAGGATAAGGGGGAAATCCTTTAGGACCGAGATGAGAAAAACATTCTTCACACAGAGAGTGGTGAATCTGTGGAACTGTCTGCCACAGAAAGTAGTTGAGGCCACAGTTCATTGGCTATATTTAAGAGGGAGTTAGATGTGGCCCTTGTGGCTAAAGGTATCAGGGGATATGGAGAGAAGGCAGGGATGGGATACTGAGTTGGATGATCAGCCATGATCATATTGAATGGCGGTGCAGGCTCGAAGGGCCGAATGGCCTCTACTCCTGCACATATTGTCTATGTTTCTATCCCTCCAAACCTGTCCTGTCCTATCAATGTACCTATCTAAATGTTTCTTAAACGTTTCGTATGCGTTTTTGAGGCCCTCTGAGGGGGCGTTGTAAACAGTTTATGTATGTGTTGTTAGGTCTGTGAACCACTGTATGTAGTACATTAGTATTTGGACATATGTAAAGCACTTTGGTCAACGGGAGTTGTTTTTAAATGTGCTATACAAATAAAATTGATTGATTGAATGATAAACATCTCTGCCTCAAATATCCCTCTTGACAGCACCCCTCACCTTAAACCCATGTCCTCTGGTCCTCGATTAAAAATAACCCATTGACTCGGCCTCCACAGCCGTCTGCGGCAAAGAATTCCACAGATTCACCACCCTCTGACTAAAGAAATTCTTCCTCATCTCCTTCCTGAAGGAATGTCCTTTAATTCTGAGGCTGTGCCCTCTGGTCCTGGACTCTCCCACTAGTGGAAACATCCTCTCCACATCCACTCTATCCAGGCCTTTCACTATTCTGTGAGCCCCCTCCCCACACACACAATTCTTCTAAAACTCCAGCGAGTACAGGCCCAGTGCTGTCAAACGCTCATCATAGGTTAACCCACTCATTCCTGGGATCGTTTGTGTAAACCTCCTCTGGACCCTCTCCCTGCTGTCAGGCCCCTAGGAATGGAAGGAGGGTTTATCGACACTCTGGAGCCGTCCCTGGTACCAAGCCCTTCACCCCCCCCCACCCCACCCCCCCCCCCCCCACCCCCCCCCCCCCCCTCCCCCCCCCCCCCCCCCCTCCCCCGAGAGCAGGAGGTGTGTGAACTTGGGGCCGCACAGCGAGAGAACAGCGTCCTCTGGCCCCCTCAACACATAGAAAATAGGCGCAGGAGTAGGCCATTCGGCCCGTCGAGCTAGCACCGCCATTCAATATGATCACGGCTGATCATCCACCACCAGTTCCTGCCTTCTCCCCATATCCCTTGATTCCGTTAGCCCTAAGAGCTAAATCTAACTCTCTCTTGAAAACATCCAGTGAATCGGCCTCCACTGCCTCCTGTGGCAGAGAATTCCACAGATTCACAACTCTCTGGGTGAAAAAGTTTTTCGTCATCTCAGTCTCAAATGGCCGACCCCTTATTCTTAAACTGTGTGTGACCCCTGGTTCTGGACTCCCCCAACACAGAAACATAGAAAATAGGTGCAGGAGGAGGCCATTCGGCCCTTCGAGCCAGCACCGCCATTCATGCTGATCATGGCTGATCGTCCCCTATCAATAACCCATGCCTGCCTTCTCCCCATACCCCTTGACTCCACTAGCCCCTAGAGCTCTATCTAACTCTCTCTTAAATCCATCCAGTGACTTGGCCTCCACTGCCCTCTGTGGCAGGGAATTCCACAGATTCACAACTCTCTGGGTGAAAAAGTATTTTCTTGCCTCAGTCTTAGAAACATAGAAAATAGGTGCAGGAGTAGGCCATTCAGCCCTTCGAGCCTGCACCGCCATTCAATATGATCATGGCTGATCATCCAACTCAGTATCCCATCCCTGCCTTCTCTCCACACCCCCGATCCCTTTAGCCACAAGGGCCACATCTAACTCCCTCTTAAATATAGCCAATGAACTGTGGCCTCAACTGCCTTCCGTGGCAGAGAATTCCACAGATTCACCACTCTCTGTGTGTAAAAAATGTTTTCCTCATCTCGGTCCTAAAAGACTTCCCTCTTATCCTTAAACTGTGACCCCTAGTTCTGGACTTCCCCAACATCGGGAACAATCTTCCTGCATCTAGCCTGTCCAACCCCTTAAGAATTTTGTACGTTTCTATAAGATCCCCCCTCAATCTTCTAAATTCTAGCGAGTACAAGCCGTGTCTATCCAGTCTTTCTTCATATGAAAGTCCTGCCATCCCAGGCCATCTTAAATGACCTCCCCTTTATTCTAAGACTGTGTGTGGCCCCTGGTTCTGGACTCGCCCAACATTGGGAACATTTTTCCTGCATCTAGCTTGTCCAATCTTTTTATAGTTTTATATTAGTCAAGTCAAGTCACATTTATTTACACAGCACATTTAAAAAACAACTCTCGTTGGCCAAAGTGCTTTACATTTGTTATAAGAATAGCACAAACAAAAACCGACTACATACATATATACATGTAGCCCTCACTCAGGAGGACGTCAGGAAAGGCTTGGGAGTATAGATAAGTCTTTAGTCTTGACTTAAAGGAGTCGATGGAGGGGGCTGTTCGTTCTGATGGGAAGGGGGATGCTGTTCTACAGTCTAGGGGCTGCAACCGTAAAGGCGCGGTCGGTCGCCCCTGAGCTTATGCCTAGACCGCGGGATATTCAGCAGCCCCAAGTCGGCCGATCTGAGGGACCTGGAGGTGGAGTGGTGGGTGAGAAGGCTTTTTATGTAGGAGGGGGCAAGCCCATTGAGGGCATTGTAGACATGGAGGAGGATTACCCTTTCATCCTTCATTATGTCTCCACACATCATCGTTTCCCTTATCCCTAACTAGTCTGAAGAAGGGTCTCCAGCTGAAACGTCACCCATTCCTTCTCTCCTGAGATGCTGCCTGTCCCGCTGAGTTACTCCAGCATTTTTTGTGCCTATCTTCGGTTTAAACCAGCACCTGCAGTTCCTTCCTACACCTGGTGGTACCTTAAACATCTCATATCCGCTCCTGCAAACCATACTTATCCCTAACTAGTCTGAAGGAGGGGGCAAGGCCATTGAGGGCTTTGTAGACATGGAGGAGGATTACGCTTCTTAACCCCTCCTCTCTCTCTTCCCCCCTTCTCCCCCCTCCCGAGCTCCCCGCACTGACCTGCTGCAGGCGTGGTCCATGAGCAGCGAGACAGAGTCCAGGTTGGTGTCGGCCTTGGTGTTGTGGTAGAGACAGCGGTCCCTCTGCAGCTCCACGGCTTGCTTCAGCAGGGTCTGCAGGCGACGGGGTGGCAGCATGACGGAGGGCGGGAGGTACGCTGCCAGGACACCAATACCAGGGGTCAGTGTCTTCAACCCCCTCCCTCCCTCCCTCCCTCCCTCCCCCTCCCGCACCACCCGGCTCTCCAGAGACGCCCGGCGAGGAAGCCCGGCCAAAACGAGCGGCGATTCCCCTCCCCCCCCCCCCCCCACAACACTAACAATCAAAGGGGGGATCTTATAGAAACTTACAACATTCTTAAGGGGTTGGACAGGCTCGATGCAGGAAGATTGTTCCCGATGTTGGGGAAGTACAGAACAAGGGGTCACACACAGTTTAAGGATAAGGGGGAAATCTTTTAGGACCGAGATGAGGAAAACATTTTTCACACAGTTCCCGATTGTTCCCCGATGTTTTTAAGAAGGAACTGTGCAGATGCTGGAACATCGAAGGTACACAAAAAAAGCTGGAGAAACTCAGCGGGTGCAGCAGCATCTATGGAGCGAAGGAAAAAGGCAACGTTTCGTGCCGAAACGTTGCCTTTTTCCTTCGCTCCATAGATGCTGCTGCACCCGCTGAGTTTCTCCAGATTGTTCCCGATGTTGGGGAAAGTCCAGGACAAGGGGTCACAGTTTAAGGATAGAGGGGAAATACTTTAGGGCCGAGATTGGAACACCATTTTTCACCAGACTGATTCCTGGGATGTCAGGACTGTCTTATGAAGAAAGACTGGATAGACTCCAGAACAAGGGGTCACAGCTCTAGAATTTAGGAGATTGAGAGGGAATCTTATACAGAAACTTACAAAATTCTTAAGGGGTTTGGACAGGCTAGATGCAGGAAGATTATTCCAGATGTTGGGGAAGTCCAGAACAAGGGGTCACAGCTTAAGGATAAGGGGGAAATCCTTTAGGACCGAGATGAGAACAACATTTTTCACACAGAGAGTGGTGAATCTCTGGAACTCTCTGCCACAGAGGGTAGTTGAGGCCACAGTTCATTGGCTATATTTAAGAGGGAGTTAGATGTGGCTAAAGGGATCAGGGGGTATGGAGAGAAGGCAGGTACAGGATACTGAGTTGGATGATCAGCCATGATCATATTGAATGGCGGTGCAGGCTCGAAGGGCCGAATGGCCTCTACTCCTGCACCTATTGTTCTATGTATCTATGTAAGATCCTACAGCGAGCAAGATAGTCCACCCGAAGATAAAGGTGTAGTACGGTCATGGGCAGATTCATGTGTCATTTAAGGCCCCGTTTCCGTAACCGGCTTCCGTCTCCGCGCCAAAGATCCCATGCGCGGACACGGTGGGCTGAAGGGCCTGATTCTAAACTATCTCTAGACTGAACTAGGGGACAATTTACTGAGGGCCAATTAAGCTGCAAACCCGCACATACTTGTGAACGTGGGAGGACACGGAAGCACCGGGAGAAAACCGACGCGGTCACAGGGAGAAGGTACAAACTTCCGCACACACACGCAGACAGGAGTGAACCTCCTGTGAGGCAGTAGTTTCTTGGTCCTCCAAAATATTCCAAATGGAATTTAAACTGGAGGTGGTACCCCATCTCCCCCCTCCCCCACACCTCACTCCCCCTCCCACACACCTCTCTCCTCCCCCTCCATCTCCCTCTCCTCACCCCTCTCCCTCCTCCTCCCACCCCCCCATCCCTCTCTCCCCCACCCCCCTTCCCTCTCTAATGGATGGGATTTATACAGCGCCTTTCTAGATACTCAAGACGCTTTACATCGCATTATTAATTCACTCCTAAGTCACACTCGGTGGCGGTGAGCTACTTCTGTAGCCACAGCTGCCCTGGGGCAGACTGACGGAAGCGTGGCTGCTAATCTGCGCCTACGGCCTCTCCGACCACCACCAATCACTCACACACACTCACACACATTCACACGCAGGCAAAGGTGGGTGAAGTGTCTTGCCCCAAGGACACAACGACAGTATGCACTCCAAGCGGGATTCGAACCGGCCACCTTCCGGTCGCCAGCCGAACACTTAGCCCATTGCGCCATCTGTCTACCCCACCCCTTTCCCCCTACCCCTCTGTCCCTCTTCCACCTCTCCCCCCCTACCCCTCCCTCCACACTCTTCCCCCTCTCTCCCTCCTCCCCACTGCGCTCACCTTTGTAGGATAGCGCTGGTCGGCGTGGACTCGATGGGCCGAAGGGCCTGTTTCCGCGCTGTATCTCTAAACTAAACTACCATAGAGGCAACTGTGGAGGCCTCAATTGGCCCGACTATGGGGGAACTGGGGTCGGGGACTGGACTTTGTGCCTCCCCTCATAATGGGAACCATTGTGGGGGGATGTTTTCATGTTAAAGTTCTTTAGTATTGTCATGTTTGTATTATAGAAACTTACAAAATTCTTAAGGGGTTGGACAGGCTAGATGCAGGAAGATTGCTCCCGATGTTGGGGAAGTCCAGGACAAGGGGGTCACAGCTTAAGGATAAGGGGGAAATCCTTTAAAACCGAGATGAGAAGAACTTTTTTCACACAGAGAGTGGTGAATCTCTGGAACTCTCTGCCGCAGAGGGTAGTCGAGGCCACAGTTCATTGGCTCTATTTAAGAGGGAGTTAGATGTGGCCCTTGTGGCTAAGGGGATCAGGGGGTATGGAGAGAAGGCAGGTACGGGATACTGAGTTGGATGATCAGCCATGATCATATTGAATGGCGGTGCAGGCTCGAAGGGCCGAATGGCCTACTCCTGCACCTATTTTCTATATTTCTATGTAATCTTTTTTTTCCTATGTGCTGCATTGGCATAACAAATTCCACCAGCCTGGCTGTGTGGCCATTAAAAGAATCAATCAATCAATCAATCTCCTGTTAGGGTCTCATATGATTGAATGAGGTTTTGTCCCCCCCCCCACCCACCACTCAATCTTCTAAAGTCGGATGGAGATACTTTCTTGAAGACTTACTGTGGAGTTTGTCGAGGAGCTTTGTACGTGACAGGCTGCCCTTGCCCTCCCATTCCGCCTTTGTTCGCAGGTCATCAGCATCGCTGCACATCAGGTACCTGCACGGAGAGGCCAAGCAACAACGTCAAGCAGCCCCGGCATTCCCTCTCCCTCTCCATCTCCATCCCTCCCCCACCCAAGTCTCGTTCTCACCCAACAAACAGCCAACAAGTCAACTCAAGTCTTTATATAGCACATTTTAAAAAACAACTCTCGTTGGCCAAAGTGCTTTACATTTGTTATAAGAATAGTATAGACAAACAAACTACGTACATATAGAAACATAGAAATAGAAATTAGGTGCAGGAGTAGGCCATTCGGCCCTTCACCGCCATTCAATATGATCATGGCTGATCATCCAACTCAGTATCCCGTACCTGCCTTCTCTCCATACCCCCTGATCCCTTTGGCCACAAGGGCCACATTTAACTCCCTCTTAAATATAGCCAATGAACTGTGTGGCCTCAACTACCTTCTGTGGCAAAGAATTCCAGAGATTCACCACTCTCTGTGTGAAAAAAGTTTTTCTCATCTCGGTCCTAAAAGATTTCCAACTTATCCTTAAACTGTGACCCCTTGTCCTGGACTTCCCCAACATCGGGAACAATCTTCCTGCATCTAGCCTGTCCAACCCCTTAAGAATTTTGTAAGTTTCTATAAGATCCCCCCTCAATCTCCTAAATTCTAGAGAGTATAAACCAAGTCTATCCAGTCTTTCTTCATAAGACAGTCCTGACATCCCAGGAATCAGTCTGGTGAACCTTCTCTGCACTCCCTCTATGGCAATAATGTCCTTCCTCAGATTTGGAGACCAAAACTGTACGCAATACTCCAGGTGTGGTCTCATCAAGACCCTGTACAACTGCAGTAGAACCTCCCTGCTCCTATACTCAAATCCTTTTGCTATGAAAGCTAACATACCATTTGCTTTCTTCACTGCCTGCTGCACCTGCATGCCTACCTTCAATGACTGGTGTACCATGACACCCAGGTCTCGCTGCATCTCCCTTTTTCCTAGTCGGCCACCATTTTATACGTGTAGCCCTCACTCAGTGGACGTCAGGAAAGGCTTGGGAGTATAGATAAGATTTTAGTCTTGACTTAAAGGAGTCGATGGAGGAGGCTGTTCGTTCTGATGGGAAGGGGGATGCTGTTCCACAGTCTAGGGGCTGCAACCGCAAAGGTGCGGTCGGTCGCCCCTGAGCTTATGCCTAGACCGCGGGATATTCAGCAGCCCCAAGTTGGCCGATCTGAGGGACCTGGAGGTGGAGTGGTGGGTGAGAAGGCTTTTTATGTAGGAGGGGGCAAGCCCATTGAGGGCTTTGTAGACATGGAGGAGGATTACACTTTCATCCTTCATTCATCCTTCATTATGTCTCCACATCATTGTTTCCCTTATCCCTAACTAGTCTGAAGAAGGGTCTCGAGCCGAAACGTCACCCATTCCTTCTCTCCTGAGGCTGCCTGTCCCGCTGAGTTACTCCAGCATTTTTTGTGTCTATCTTCGGTTTAAACCAGCACCTGCAGTTCCTTCCTACACCTGGTGGTACCTTAAACATCTCATATCCGCTCCTGCAAACCATACTCTGGCTCGCCATCTTTCTTTGGCAATCTTGCCCATTCATATTAGCCCTGCTCATTAGTCATACAATCACCATCAACACGGAACAGGCCCTTCGGCCCAACTTGCCCACACTGGCCAACATGCCCCATCTACTCTGGTCCCACCTGCCTGCGTTTGGCCGGTGTCCCTCCAAACCTGTCCTATCCATGTGCCTGGAGAAGGGTTTCGACCCGAAACGTTGCCTATTTCCTTCGCTCCATAGATGCTGCCTCACCCGCTGAGTTTCTCCAGCATTTTTGTCTACCTTCGATTTTTCCAGCATCTGCAGTTCTTTCTCAAACATGTACCTGTCCAAATGTTTCTTAAATGTTGCGATGGTCAAGTCAAGTCAAGTCAAGTCATGTTTATTTGTCACATACACATACGAGATGTGCAGTGAAATGAAAGTGGCAATGCTCGCATATTCTTATACATAATAAATTATGGAAGGAAAAATAATGGAAGGAAAAACGTTCTGTAGAGTTAGTCCCTGGTGAGATAGGCGTTTACAGTCCGAATTGCCTCTGGAAAGAAACTCCTTCTCAACCTCTCCGTTCTCACCGCATGGCAACGGAGGCGTTTGCCTGACCGTAGCAGCTGGAACAGTCCGTTGCAGGAGTGGAAGGGGTCTCCCATGATTTTGTTTGCTCTGGAGTTGCACCTCCTGTTGTATAGTTCCTGCAGGGGGGTGAGTGAAGTTCCCATAGTGCGTTCAGCCGAACGCACTACTCTCTGCAGAGCCTTCTTGTCCTTGGCAGAGCAATTCCCAAACCAGATGGTAATGTTCCCGTTCAAGATGCTTTCCACCGCCGCTGCGTAGAAGCACTGGAGGATCCTCGGAGACACTCTGAATTTCCTCAATTGACTGAGGTGGTAAAGGCGCTGCCTTGCCTTACTCACGAGTGCTGAGGCGTGTGATGCCCATGTCATATCCTCAGAGATGTGGACTCCCAGATATTTAAAACAGTTCACCCTATCCACAGGATCCCCATTTATCCTCAAAGTTGAGGTCCCTGCCTCAACTACCTCCTCCGGCAGCTTGTTCCGTACACCCGCCACCCCTTGTGTGAAAAAGGTTATCATTCAGGTTCCTTTTAAATTCATCCCCCCTCCCCGCCCCCCCTCACCTTCAACCTAAGGTCCCGTGGTTCTTGATTCACCTACTCTGGGCAAGTGACTCTGTGCATCTTTAATATTTGCAAGGCTCATTAGAGTGATATGATGCAGTGTGAAAACAGGCCCTTCGGCCCAACTTCGGCCCAACTTGCCCATACCGGCCAACATGCCCCATCTACACCAGTCCCACCAGCCTGCGTTTGGCCCGTATCCCTCCTAGTGGTTGGAGGTTGAGCAGGCTCGGACATCCAGAGCCGGAGGCCGAGGGGTGATCTTATAGAGATGTATAAAGTTGAGAGGGATGTGGAGATGGCTGGGGAAGAGGGAGGCAAGCAGACAGCACGGAATGGCAGGGGACCAGGACGGGGGTGGGGGGGAAATGGGGGGGGGGGTGGGGAGAGAGGGAGGGCAGATAAGATGGAGGCGTTTAAGATGCTTTTGGATAGCAGGGAATAGAGGGGTACAGATCACGTGCAGGGAGAGGAAATGAGTTTAACTTGGCATGGACATTGTGGGCCGTAAGGGCCAGTTGGCGTCTTGTACTGTTCTACGTTCTAACACATAGAAATAGTAGCAGCAGTCGGCTGTGTTTGGCCCATTTTCCCTCAAAACCATGTACCAGCCCAGATGTCTTTTAAATGTTATGATGGGAATAACCACCTCAACTTGTTCCATAGACTCTGTGTGGAAACGTTACCCCTCAGGTCCCTATTAAATAGACAATAGACAATAGGTGCAGGAGTAGGCCATTCGGCCCTTCGATCTTTCCTCTCTCAAATGTCCCCTGGTTCTCGATTCCCCTACTCTGGGTAAAATGCTCCGTGCGTTTGCCCTATCTTTTCCCCATATTGATCTAAAACACCTCCATAAAATCACGGTGGCGCAGCGGTAGAGTTGCTGCCTCACAGCGCCGGAGACCCGGGTTCGATCCCGACTACGGGCGCTGTCTGTACGGGAGTTTGTACGTTCTGCCCGTGAGCGCCCGGGTTTTCTCCGAGATATCCGGTTTTCCTCTCACACTCCAAAGACGTAGGTTCAGGTTTGCAGGTTAAGGGAACAGATAAGACTTTGCCTTCCATCACAGTGAGGAGTTGTTGGTGATTCACTGTGATGGCTGTTTGTGTAAATTGTGTTAAGTGTGTGTCTAGGAGTAGAGATCATAGCCTCAGAATTAAAGGAAGAAGGAGATTGGTTTTTTTTGTGGTAATGTCATGACTGCAGGAATAAAATTTTGTTCAAACCTTGTCTGTTTGAATGACATTCTATCCTATTCTAATCTGTGTAAGTGTAACAATTCCCGATGTTAGGGAAGTCCACAATGGACAGGTTTAGGGGTCACAGCTTACAGGAAGAACTTTTCTCACCGGGTTGTGAAATCTCTTTGGAAAACTTAAAAATAGAGATCAGGGGATATGGGGAAAGGCAGGAACTTACTGAGTTGGGGACCATGATCAGCCATGATCAGAATGGCGGTGCTGGCTAGAAGGGCCGAATGGCCTGCAATCTCTGGAGACTCTCTGCCAGCAGAGGGTACTAGTGTTGGGGCATGGGCCAGCGTCAAGTTGGCTATATTAAGAGGTGGGCAGTTAGATGTGGCCACTTGAGAGAGTTGGCTAAGGGGATCAGGGCATGGCTATGGAGAAGGAGTGGTTAGACAGCAGCTACGGGGCCAGTACTGAGTTGGATGATCCAGGCCATGATCATATTGAATGGCGGATGCAGGCTACGAAGGGCCAAACTGGTCTACTCCTGCACCTGTAATTTCTATGTTTCTATGTTTCCCTATGTACCCCTTCCGGGATCCCTAGGGGGCAATCTGTTTACGATTAGAATTTTGTAGTGTGAATCGGGGATCGTCTGGTCGGCGCGACATCCCAGGACCTGGGTGGGCCGAATGGCCTAAGGCCCCAAAGATTTGTTTCCGCGACTGTATCTCTAAACTAGACTCAAATCCTCAATGAAAGGCTAACAGACTTACTGCCTGCTGCCACTGCACCTTCAGGAATGGTGTAATGAATCCTCTCGCATCTCCCCCTTTCCCCCCACCATTCTAATAGTCTTTAGACTATAAAGATACACTTGAGTCAGAAACAGGCCCTCCAGGCTCACTGAGTCTTAGTGCCACAACTTCATGCGCTGTATCTACTTAGTTTAGAGATACTGGAAAAACAGGCCCTTCTCCGTAGCGATCCCCGCACACTAACACTATACCTACAATTTGGCTGACAACGTCAGGCTGGGAGGTTAGAACAAAGGAGGAGCGTGTGACAAATAACACACAGCGACTGGTCGCATCGTGTCCTGGTTCGGCAACTCGAACGCCCAGGGGCGAAGAAGCCTGCAAGTAGTTGTGGACGCTGCCCCGATCGTTCCATCACAGGTACTGACCTCCCCACCATCGAAGGGATCTACACGAGTCGTTGCCTCACAAAATGGCAGCCAGCATCTGACGATGCTGGCTGCCATTTTGTGAGGCAGCGACTCCTGGACACGCTCTCATTTCACCCCGGCCATCGGGGAGAAGGTACAGGAGCCTGAAAACTGTAACGTCCAGGTTCAGGAGCAGCTTCTTCCCCGCAGCCATGGGGGCTGTTAAACATAACAAGCTTCAAATAAGCTCTAAACTACAACTGACTATTATTGCACTATTATTGGTAGACAATAATGCTGGAGAAACTCAGCAGGTGAGGCAGCCTCTATGGAGCAAAGGAAATAGGCAACGTTTCGGGCCGAAGAAGGGTTTCAGCTCGAAACGTTGCCTATTTCCTTCGCTCCATTGATGCTGCCACACCTGCTGAGTTTCTCCAGCATTATTGTCTACCTTCGATTTTCCTGCATCTGCAGTTCCTTCGTAAATATTGCACTATTATTGTTTGTTTTTTGTGTGTACGTATGTGTTTGTATGTGTGTGTGTGTGTGTGTGTATATGTGTGTGCGTGTGTGCGTGTGTGTGTGTGAATATATGGGTGTGTGAGTGTATAGTGTTGTGTGTGTGTGGATATATGTGTGAATATTGTGTATCAGTATGTATGTGTGTGTGGTGTGTAGGGGGTTTATATATGATATGTGTGTGGGTGTGTGTGGGCCGGATATGGCGTGTGTGTGTGTCAGTAGTATATATGTGTGTGTGTGAAATGTAGTGTGTGGTGTGTCTATGGAATGTGTGTGGAGTGTGTATATGCACGTGTGTGAGTGTGTGTGTGTGGATATGTGTGTGCATATGTGTGTGCGTTTATATATATGTATGTGTGTGTTTGTGTGCGTGTGTATATAAGTAGGTGTGTGTATATATGTATACGTGTGCGTGTGTGTATATGTGTGTGTGTGTGTATATGTGTGTGTGCGTGTGTGTATATGTGTGTGTGTGTATATGTGTGCATATACACCCACATATACACACACACACACACACACACACACACACACACACATACAAGTTCAGTGTGTATATATATGATCTACATATATATGTGTATTTGTGAGTATGTGTATAGACACACACTGAACTTTTTTTTAAAAGGTAGATAAAAATGCTGGAGAAACTCAGCGGATGAGGCAACATCTATGGAGCGAAGGAATAGGTGACGTTTTCGAGACGAGTCCTCACCCAGACCTGCAATATTACCTTTGATTTTTCCAGCATCTGCAGTTCCTTATTAAACACTGAACTTATTTACCCTCACCCGATTATTATAGTGTTTACAGTGTACTATGTGTACATATTCTGTTGGAAGGAACTGCAGAAGCTGGTTCAAAAAGCTGGAAGCTGGTTCAAAAAGCTGGAGTAACTCAGCGGGACAGGCAGCATCTCTGGAGAGAAGGGTCTCGACCCGAAACGTCACCCATTCCTTCCCTCCGGAGATGCTGCCTGTCCCGCTGATTCACTCCAGCTTTTTTGGGTCCATCTCAAGTCAGGTTTATTACAAAAGAACACAAAAATGCTGGAGAAACTCAGCGGGTGCAGCAGCATCTATGGAGCGAAGGAAATAGGTGACGTTTCGGGCCGAAACCCTTCTATGTAACTCATTTCTCTCTCTTTTTCTATCTATATAAAAAAAAACACTAGAAGCAGAAGTAATCGACAATTGAAAATGTTAATCACTGATGTATATGAAAAGTTTTTTTGACTATAATATGTAACTATACTTTATAATATGTCTATTTCTAATAAAAATATTATTTAAAAAAAAAAATTTTTCGTCACATACACATACGAGATGTGCAGTGAAATGAAAAGTGGCAATGCTCGCGGACTTTGTGCCAAAAGACAAACAAACAAACAACAAACTACAAACAGAATGGAGTATGTCTTCTCATGTTCACATATTCAGTTGCGCAGTTGCACGGCAAAAGCATTCATAGCAAAATGATTTGAGTATAGGAGCAGGGAGGTTCTACTGCAGTTGTACAGGGTCTTGGTGAGACCACACCTGGAGTATTGCATACAGTTTTGGTCTCCTAATCTGAGGAAAGACATTCTTGCCATAGAGGGAGTACAGAGATGGTTCACCAGACTGATTCCTGGGATGTCAGGACTTTCATATGAAGAAAGACTGGATAGACTCGGCTTGCACTCGCTAGAATTTAGAAGATTGAGGGGGGATCTTATAGAAACTTACAACATTCTTAAGGGGTTGGACAGGCTAGATGCAGGAAGATTGTTCCCGATGTTGGGGAAGTCCAGAACAAGGGGCCACACACAGTTTAAGGATAAGGGGGAAGTCTTTTAGGACCGAGATGAGAAAATCATTTTTCACACGGAGTGGTGAATCTCTGGAATTCTCTGCCACAGAAGGTAGTTGAGGCCACACAGTTCATTGGCTATATTTAAGAGGGAGTTAGATGTGGCCCTTGTGGCTAAAGGGATCAGGGGGTATGGAGAGAAGGCAGGGATGGGATACTGAGTTGGATGATCAGCCATGATCATATTGAATGGCGGTGCAGGCTCGAAGGGCCGATTGGCCTACTCCTGCACCTATTTTCTATGTTTCTATGTAATTCCGTTGTCCCGTCTGGGACATTCGACAATAAAATGCTCTTGACCCTTGAACCACTGGACACGTCTGCAGCCAGTGGGACAGGTAGCGTGCGACTGAGGGGGACGGACGTGTGCAGTGCTCTCTCCACCGCCGAGCCGCAGAGTGTCACTTGTCATGCAATGTTGAGCTGGCCCCACCCTGTATGATTTGCTTACCACAATGGCCTGAGGTAAATGCACCAGAGACTTGAGTTCAGTCAGGTCAGCTTCAGCCTGGGTGGAAAGAGAAGGCAGCAGTCAGCACTCTCCGCAGCTAGACGGGATGAAAACACCTCGCTGCCCGCCCGCACGGCCAGAAGGGCAATTAGTTAAGAATAAGGGGTGCGCCATTTAGACGTACATATATGCACAAAGGCACACGTACATATATGCACAATAGCACATGCACACATTTCAGTACAGGAAAGATGCAGGAAAAATGTTCCCCATGTTGGGGGAGTCCAGAACCAGGGGTCACACACAGTTTAAGAATAAGGGGTCGGCCATTTAGGACTGTGATGAGGAAAAACTTTTTCACCCAGAGTTGTGAATCTGTGGAATTCTCTGCCACAGACGGCAGTGGAGGCCGATTCACTGGATGTTTTCAAGAGAGAGTTAGATTTAGCTCCTGGGGCTAACGGAATCAAGGGATAGGAGGGAGAAAGCAGGAACGGGGTACTGATTGTGGATGATCAGCCGTGATCATATTGAATGGTGGTGCTGGCTCGAAGGGCCGAATGGCCTCTACTCCTGCACCTGTTGTCTATGGTGATAAGTCTTGCTGAGCTGAACGCAAAACAAAAAGTTTTTGACTGCACTTCAGTACACGCGGTAATAAAGGAACTGTTGAACCATTGAAGTAGCCCATATGGTCTCTACACAGCCTGTCCCACAGTCAAACACTTGCCTCGCGAGTCACAACCAAGGAACATGTTTACCCCTTGGAATCCTGACAGTTATTTACTTTGGGTGCGTTTCTGTTGTCGCTTCGTGAGCCTGGCGAACAAAATGTCCGCCCCCCCTCTCCTCAGTCATGGGGGATGATGTTGGACAGCTCCCCTCTTCACCGTGTGTAGGAAAGAACCGCAGATGCTAGTTTACATCGAAGATACGACACAACATGCTGGAGTAACTCAGCGGGACAGACCGGCGGCATCTCTGGAGAGAAGGAATGGGCGATGTTTCAGGTCGGGACCCTTCTTCAGGCTTGTTGACCGTATGGTCACAAGGACAGTACTCATTCACTCACACTCACTCCCCCACTCACACTTACATACTCACTCTCATTCACACTCAATCACTCACACACACACTTACTCTCTCTCACACTCACTCACTCACTCACTCACTCACTCACACACTCACCCTCACTCACTCCCCCACTCACTCTCACACTCACTCTCACACACTCACTCACACACTCTCTCTCACACTCACTCACTCTCTCACTCACACTCACTCACACACACTCACTCACTCCCCCACTCTCTCACCCACTCATTCACACTCACACTCACATACTCACTCTCACACACTCACACTCACTCACACGCACACTCACTCAGTCACACACTCACTCTCTCTCACACTCACTCACCCTCACTCTCTCCCCCACTCATTCACTCACACTTACATACTCACTCTCATTCACACTCAATCACACACACACACACCTACTCACTCTCTCATTCACACACTCAATCACTCACACTCACTCACACTCACTCTCTCTCTCACACTCACTCACACTCACTCACACACACTCACTCACACACACACACACTCACTCACACACTCACACACACTCACTCACACTCTCTCTCACACACACTCACACTCTCACACTCACACACACACACACTCACTCACTCACACACTCACTCACTCACACTCACACTCACTCACTCTCTCCCACTCACTCTCACACACACACACTCACTCACACTCACACACTCACTCACTCACTCACACTCACACACACACTCACACACACACACCCTCACTCTCTCCCCCACTCATTCACACTCACACTTACATACTCACTCTCATTCACACTCAATCACTCACACACACCTACTCACTCTCTTTCGCACACTCAATCACTCACACTCTCACACTCACTCTCTCTCTCTCTCTCTCACTCTCTCTCTCACACTCACACACACTCACACTCACTCACTCACACGCACTCACTCACACACACACTCACTCACACTCACACACTCACTCTCTCACTCACTCTCACTCACATTCTCACTCTCACACACTCACACACACTCACTCACACTCTCACACACTCACTCTCTCTCACTCCCACATTCACACACACTCACACACTCACTCACTGTCAAGTCTCAGAATCAGTCTGAAGAAGGGTCTCGGTGCGAAAGGTCACCCGTTCCTTCTCTGCAGAGATGCTGCCTGTCCCGCTGAGTGACTCCAGCATTTTGTGTCTGATCCTCTCTTCACCAGTCTGGGCCTCTGTCCAACAAGCAGCAGAGAGCAGATGGAGAGAGTCCGTGGGCCCAGTGAGGGAATTCATTTGCTGCTGAACAGCCCCACTGTCCACACTCCAGTCCCAGGGCAGGGACAGCGTGGGTGAGGCTCCCTCTTTAGTCAGAGGGCGGTGGAGAGGATGTTTCCACTAGTGGGAGAGTCTAGGACTAGAGGTCACAGCCTCAGAAAGAAAGGACGTCCTTTTAGGAAGGAGATGAGGAAGAATTTCTTTAGTCAGAGGGTGGTGAATCTGTGGAATTCTTTGCCGCATAAGGCTGTGGAGGCCACAAGTCAGTGGATATTTTTAAGGCAGAGGTAGATAGATTCTTGATTAGCGCGGGTGTCAGGGGTTTACGGGGAGAAGGCAGGAGAAAGGGGTTGAGCGGGAGAGATAGATCAGCCATGATTGGAATGGCGGAGAAGACTCGATGGGCCGAGTGGCCTAATTCTGCTCCCATCGCTTTAGTTTTCGTTTTTTAGATTTAGAGATGCAGCGCGGAAACAGGCCCTTCGGCCCATCGGGTTCCGTGCCGACCAGCGATCCCCGCACACTAACGCTGCCCTACACACACTAGGGACAATTTACACTTTGAACGGGCCAATTAACCTACAAACCTGCACGTCTTTTGGAGTGTGAGAGGAAACCGGATGTCTCGGAGAGAACCCAACGCAGGTCACGGGGTGAAGGTACAAACTCTGTAAGGACGCGCCCGTGGCCGGGATCGAACACGGCGCTGCAGGCAGCAACGCCACCGTGCCGCTCTCATGGCCTTGCGGAAGCTCACGTTACCTTCTCCCAGTCTCCTTCCGTCACGTGATTGCGAAACTTGGTGGCCGACGGGTGCTCCAGGCTGCAGCCCGTCTCCTGCATCAGCTGTTCCACCGTTTGGCTGGAGAGAGAGAGGGAGAGAGAGCCACGTTTATTTATATAGCACATTTAAAAAACACAACTCTCGTTGGCCAAAGTGCTTTACATTTGTTATAAGAATAGTATAGACAAACAAACTACATACATATATACATATAGCCCTCGCTCAGTGGACGTCAGGAAAGGCTTGGGAGTATAGATAAGATTTTAGTCTTGACTTAAAGGAGTCGATGGAGGGGGCTGTTCGTTCTGATAAGCTTATGCCTAGACCGCGGGATATTCAGCAGCCCCAAGTTGGCTGATCTGAGGGACCTGGAGGTGGAGTGGTGGGTGAGAAGGCAGCAGCCATGTCAGCAGCGTGTCAGTTTTTTTAACCTTTTTTTATTTTTTAGTATGTTTTAAAGTATGTATTTTGTGTTTCTTTGTGTGGGGGGGTAAGGGGGAAACCGCTTTTTCCAGGTCGCCTCCCCCGTGGCCTAACATCAAGGATCGGCGCGGCCTTTCCCGGAGACACGCCCGGGGCTTCAGCGGCGGGCGCAGCGTGGACTCTCGGCGTTGAGCGGGTGAGCCCTCGCTGGGGCTCGCTGGAGGGGAGCGCTCCGTTTCGCTGGCCCGGGGCAGTCGGCAGCCTGAAGCCGCAGCCTGAAGTCGCGGTCTGCAGAGCTCCAGCTGGTGCGGCGTCTACAGCCCGGGATCCCTCGTGGGGGACCCGGGGGAAGAAGAAGCCATCACTGCCGGGGGTCTGGCATGGACTTACCATCACCCCTGGAGGGGAGCTTCTACCACCGGCCCTGCAGTCTACGGTGCTTCTGGCTGCGGCGGAGACTTTAAATCTCGACCGATCGGCCTACACCATCTTAAAGCCGCGGTCTCCGGTGAGGAAGAGCCAATCCTGGACTGACTTTGGACTCTGGTCCTGTCCACGGGGGGGGAATGGAGGAGGACTGGCCAAATTTTGTGCCTTCCACCACAGTGATGAATGCTGTGGTGGATGTTTGTGTTACAGTTTTATTGTGGTTGTGTGTTCTTTATCATTGTACTGCTGCTGACAACCCAAATTTCCACCGACCCTGGTTGTGTGGCAATAAATTATATCTATCTCTATCTTTTAATGTAGGAGGGGGCAAGCCCATTGAGGGCATTGTAGACATGGAGGAGGGTCTTGAAAAGTATACGGAACCGCACAGGGAGCCAGTGGCGAGCGGCCAGGATCGGGGTGATGTGGTCCATTTTTCGGGTGCCCGTCAGGAGCCTCGCTGCGGCGTTTTGGACCAGTTGCAGGCGGGACAGGAGACAGAGAGTGACGAAGATGATGAAGTGGGTCAGACCGGGCCGAGGGACGAGCAGAAACACCGTTTAACTGAATAACTTTTCGGCTTTAGAGAGACAGCGCAGAAACAGGACCTTCGGCCCACCGAGTCCGCGCCGACAAGCACTATCCTACACGCACACCAGGGACAATGTTACAATTTACCGACGCCTGTTAACCTGCAAACCTTGTAAGTCAGGGGTCGGCAAACTACGGCAACCCCTGGGCCGAATGCAGCCCGCAACCCGAATTAAACCGGCCCGCAGGCGGATTTTTTTCCCCCGTAATCATCCGGCTCGCCGAGCGCCAGGCTCTGGCTGTACCGCCTCCTGCGCAAAGCCGCTGGCACGGCCCAGCACCTTCTATGAACACGTTTAAGAAAGAAGGTAGACAGAATTGCTGGAGAAACTCAGCAGGTGTGGCAGCATCTGTGGAGCGAAGGAAAGAGCCAACTTTTCGGGCCGAAACCCTTCGTCAGACCCAGAATCAGTCTGTGCTAGCTCCGTAGATGCTGCCGCACCCGCTCAGTTTCTCCAGCAATTTTGTCTACCTTCGATTCTCCAGCATCCAAACATTCCTTCTTGAACGTTTAAGAAAGAACTGCAGATGCTGGAAAAATCGAAGGTAGACAAAAAATGCTGGAGAAACTCAGTGGGTGGGACATGCAAGGATTGCAATGATGCTGCCTCACCCGCTGAGTTTCTCCAGTATTTATGTCTACTTTCTGTGAAGGCATGATTTGATGCCTGCCATCCGGGGCTGGATCCGTGTGTACTCGTGATGGATGTGGCCCGCCATCCGCTCACAGACCTGCGCCCGGCCCCAATGCAGAACAAGGTTGCCCACCGCTGCTGCACGTCTTTGGAATGTAGAGTCAAACCGGAGCACCTGGAGAACGCCCATGCAGGTCACGGGGAGAACGTGCAAACTCCGTACAGGCAGCACCCGTGGTCAGGATCGAACCCGGGACTCTGGCGCTGTGAGGCAGCGACTTTACCCACTGCGCTGCCCAGAGAATGAGAGAATGCTGCCTGGAAAAGAGGGTTTCGGCCGCGGGGAAGAGGTTGGATAGACTTTGGATTGTTTTCTCTGGAAATAAGTCGGAGGTCAAACGGAGACGTGTGTGAGAAGGCGCTGGTTTACGCCAAAGAGACACAAAATGCTGGAGTCGCTCAGCGGGACAGGCAGCAGGGTCTCGGTCCCGAAACGTCACCCGTTCCTTCTCTCCATGCTTAATGGAGATATGCGGGGCACATGGAGAGTAGTGGGGGTGTGTGGAGTGCGCTGCCTGGGTTGGTGGTCAAAGTAGATACGACAATGGTGTTGCATCGTGTACCTGTCCACGTTCTCCACAGATGCTGCATGTCTGACCCACTGAGTTACTCCAGCACTTTGTATCTAACTGGGCATCAGGTTTGGCACACACATTGTGGGACGGACAGAGCTTTCCTGTCCTGTGTCGGAAGGAACTGCAGATGCTGGTTTAAACCGAAGATGGGCACAAAATGCTGGAGTAACTCAGCGGGACGGGCAGTGTCTCTGGAGAGAAAGGATGGGAGTACGTTTCGGGGGTCAAGGCCCTTCTTCAGACCAGAAACATCTCCCATTCCTTCTCTCCAGAGATGCTGCCCGTCCAGCTGAGTTACCATGGGAGGTGTCTGCCTTCAGTTTTAAACCAGCATCTGCATTTCCTTCCAACACACTCCTGCCCGATCTAATGCCAGTCCCATCAGCGCACGGGTGAACAGTGCCATATGCTGGGCAGCGTTTATTCATTCTACGCTGCACCCTGTTCAACAGGAGGATCCCTCGTTTCAGCTGCCAGACGCCATGTGACGTTCCCTCGTACAGCAGAGGAAGGGACGTCCTGGTTAATCACGCTCACTGCCACGTGGGACCCTCCTGTCTCCGACACCATCAGCTCCCCCAATTACTAACGAGGATATTGGGAGGCAGACACAAGCTGCTGGAGTAACTCAACGGCACGGTGGCGCAGCGGTAGAGTCGCTGCTTTACAGCGAATGCAGCGCCGGAGACCCGGGATCGATCCCGATCACGGGCGCTTGTCTGTACGTTCTCCCCGTGGGGTTTCTCCACGATCTTCGGTTTCCCCCCACACTACAAAGACGTACAGGTTTATAGGTTAATTGGTCTGGTGTAAATGTAAAAACTGTCCCAAGGATAGTGTTGCGTGCGGGGATCGCTGGTCGGCACGGACCCAGTGGGCTGAAGGGCCTGTTTCCGCGCTGTATCTCTAAACTAAACTGAAGTCAGCAGCACAAGTTGCATCTCTGGACAGAAGGAATGAGCCATGTTTCGGGTGGAGACCCTTCTTCAGCCTGATGTCAGGGGAGAGGGAGATACATAGATAAGGAAGTGTAAGGTGCGAAAATAGGAGAAAGGGAATGTGACACATGCAATGGCAATAAGGCATTCTGATTCTGAGATCAAGGAAAAGACACATGGCAATTTGGGACGTGGGAGGGAACCGGAGCACCGCGCCGTTGCACGGGGAGATAGCGTGCAAACTCCACACTGTGGCGAACGGACCATCTAAACCGAAGATCCTACAGCGAGCAAGATAGTCCACTCGACCAAAAAGACATAGTACGGTCATGGGCAGATTCATGGGTCATTTTCGCCCCCATTTGCGTAACCGGCTTCCGTCTCCGCACCAGAGATCCCGTAGGATAATAGAGCGGCGACGGAGGCCGGTTACGGAAACATCCTCGTAAAAATAAAAGTTATTTGGGAAAAATCTTCTCCACATTTTCAGAATTTAAATTTATTAACACAAACTGTTCCCCCGCAACGTTACACTGCGGGTCGGGTCGGGTCGGGTTACTGAAATGGATGAAAAAAAGGCCCACGTTCCGCTCCGTTGCGTACTACACGTCAGCCCATTTCTTTAGCAGGAGTGGTTTATCTTGCTCCGCTATAGGATCTTTGATCTAAACAGCATGAAGACAAGACACAGCCTGCTGGAGTAGCTGCTTTATCCTGTGTCTATACGCTGTAGACGGCTCGACTGTAATCGTGTATTGTCTTTCCGCCGACTGGTTAGCTTTTCACTGTACACGTGACAATAAGTGGAACCAAAACTGAACGTAATCACTGCTAGCATCTCTGGGGAGAAGGAAGGGGAAGATGTTTCAGGTCGAGACCCTTCTTCAGACTCTGAACAGTGTTATCGGTTACAAAGAGATACATGGCCAAATGACTCGTCCCACCCCAGTCCTTCCCCCTTCTCCCCGCTCCCGTCCGGCAGGAGGTACAGTAGCTTGAAATCGCGCGCCACCGTCAGACTCAGGAACTGCTTCTTCTCCTCTTATGGAACGGTCCTTCGGTACTGTCCGATTCACCACGATCTCTAAGCTTTTGTTGCGTGCTATCCAGTTGGCGGAAAGACAATACATGATTACAATCGAGCCGTATATATACAGTGTCCAGGTTAGGAGAGATAGATTAGCCATGAATGGACGGCGTAGACTTGATGGGCCGAATGGCCTAATTCTGCTCCTGTTACTTATGACTCCGTCCACTCCCTCTTCTCCTAAAAGGTGTAGAAGTGTGAAAACGCACGCACGCACACACCTCCAGATTCAGGGACAGTTTCTTCCCAGCTGTTATCAGGCGACTGAACCGTCCTCTCACCAACTAGAGAGCGGTCCTGAGCTACTATCTACCCCATTGGAGACCCTCGGACTATCTGTAATTGGACTCTATCTTGCCCTCAACATTATTCAGGTTATTCCCATGGTCTTATATATCTGTACACTGTAGACGGCTCGATTGTAATCGTGTGTTGTCTTCCGCTGACTGAAGCTTTTCACTGTACCTCGTTAGACGTGACTATAAACTAAACTAAATCTCACGGTGCTCTGGTTCCCTCCCACATCCCAAACACACGCGGGGCAGCGGTGCAGCGGTAGATTCGCTGCCTCACAGCACCAGGGACCCAGGTTCGATCCCGGCCACGGGTGCTTGTCTGTACGTTCCCCTGGAGAGGTTTTCGCCGAGATCGTCAGTTCCCTCCCACACCCCAAAGACGTGCAGGACCGCTGGTCGGCGCGGACCCAGCGGGCCGTTTCCCACGCTGTCAAGAGGGCGCCGTTTAAGGACAAGCGGGAAGTCTGTTTGGACCGAGATGAGACATTTTTTTTCTCACACAGAGAGTGGTGAATCTCTGGAATTCTCTGCCACAGAGAGTAGTTGAGGCCACAGTTCATTGGCTATATTAAAGAGGGAGTTAGATGTGGCCTTTGTTGCTAAAAGGGTCAGGGGGTATGGAGAGAAGGCAGGTACAGGATAGAAACATAGAAAATAGGTGCAGGAGTAGGCCATTCGTCCCTTCGAGCCTGCACCGCCATTCAATATGATCATGGCTGATCGTCCAACTCAGTACCCATCCCTGCCTTCTCTCCATACCTCTTGATCAATTTAGCCACAAGGGCCACATCTAACTCCCTCTGAGATACTGAGTTGGATGATCAGCCATGATCATATTGAATGGCGGTGCAGGCTGGATGGGCCGAATGGCCTACTCCTGCACCTATTGTCAATGTGTCTATGTTTCTACGTCTCTCTAAACTAAGCTAGACGTGCGGAACGGTTTATGGTCCAAATATAGAAAGCACTAACAAGAACAATTATAAAGTGTAATGGGAAGATGGCCTATTTCCACAGAGCGCTGGAATATTTGGGGTAGAAGCTCTACTATGGTTAACTAAAGCTCTGGAGAGATGCTGGTGAAATACTGCACATGTACAGCGCTGGATCAGGCCCTCCAGCCCCACAGTGTCCGTGCCCAACGAGACGCCAGGTTCAGAATCTCCGCAGCCCGCACCTGATGCAATAGTTGAGTTCAGCTGAGAGATGCAGCGAGGATACGGGGCCTTCGACCCGGCGTTTCCGCGACGACCAACACTGTCCTAGACGCTGGGGACAATTTACCTGCAAGGGGCCAATTAACCTACAAACCAACCTGCACGTCTTTGGGATGTGGGAGGAAACCGCAGTCACAGTGAGGCAGGAAACATGTTCCCGATGTTTAAGAAGGAACTGCAGATGCTGGAGAATCGAAGGTACACAAAAAAGCTGGAGAAACTCAGCGGGTGCAGCAGCATCTATGGAGCGAAGGAAATAGGCAACATTTCGGGTCGAAACCCTTCTTCAGACATGTTCCCGATGTTGGGGGAGTCCAGAACCAGGGGGCCACTCACACACAGTTTAAGAATAAGGAGTAAGCCATTTAGAACGCAGACGAGGAAACACTTTTTCTCACAGAGAGTGGTGAGTCTGTGGAATTCTCTGCCTCAGGCCGGTTCTCTGGATGCTTTCAAGAGAGAGAGAGATAGGGCTCTTAAAGATAGCAGAGTCAGGGGATATGGGGAGAAGGCAGGAACAGGGTACTGAATGGGGATGATCAGCCATGATCACATTGAATGGCGGTGCTGGCTCGAAGGGCCGAATGGCCTACTCCTGCACCTGTTGTCTATTGTCTATTGTGAGAATGTGCACAGCTTCAATGAGGTCCCCTACTCGTTCGCCTAAGCTACAGCGAGCACAGGCCCATAGTCGTTAAACGCTCCCCGGGATCATTCTCATAAACCTCCTCTTGACCCCCCTCCCCTCCTCTAGAAGAGCCAGCGCACACCCACTCCCTCAGATACGGGTCCCCAAAACTGCCCACAATATGCCTTATGGAGCTTCAGCATGACTTTGTTAAGGGGTCACAGTTTAAGGATAAGGGGGAAATCTTTTAGGACAGAGATAGGGAAAACATTTTTCACCCAGAGAGTGGTGAAACTGTGGAATTCTCTGCCGCAGAAGGTAGTTGAGGCCACAGTTCATTGGCTATATTTAAGAGGGAGTTAGATGTGGCCCTTGTGGCTAAAGGGATCGGGGGGTATGGAGAGAAGGCAGGGATGGGATACTGAGTTGGATGATCAGCCATGATCATATTGAATGGCGGTGCAGGCTCGAAGGGCCGAATGGCCTACTCCTGCACCTATTGTCTATGTTTCTATGTCATGGAGGGCTGTGTTGTCCAGGATGCTCCGTATCTCTATTCTCCAAGATGCTGCCTGACCTACTGAGTTACTGCAGCTTTTTGTGTCTTATCAGGTTCCTGGCCCACCCATTGTTGGCAAGGGAAGCTATGATCTCCAGGGAAACAATCTAAAAAGCCTCATGTGTACGAAAGAACTGCAGATGCTGGTTTAAATTGAAGATATTCACAAAGTGCTGGCCTACTCCTACACCTATTTTCTATGTTTCGTTATGTGAGTGGATGGACTTCAAAAGCTAAAGAGTGAAGGATAGACACAAAATGGTGGAGTAACTCAGCGGGCGAGGCAGCATCATCCCTGGAGAGAAGGAATTGGAGACCCTTCACTGACGACCACTCCACTAATGGCTGGCTGATTCTCTTCGATATCCTGTTACCTGGGTGGCTTTCCTCAGAGATCTTCAGTTTCCTCCCACACTCCAAAGTTGTACAGGTTTGCAGGTTAATTGGCTTGGTGTAAATGTAAAATTGTCCCTGGTGTGTAGGTTAGTGCTGGTGTGCGGGGATCGCTGGTCGGCGCGGACTCGGTGGGCCAAAGGGCCTGCTTCTGCACTGAATAGACACACGAGGGATCCCGCTCCAGGATGGCGAGTCCCCGCCGCGCCCGCGGTAGAAGTTGTCCGCGGGCCGGCGGTCGGAGCTCTTCTCCTCCTGGGTCCCCAACGAGGGATCCCAGGCCCAGGACTGGCGACCCCCGTCATGGGCTCTCCCGCTCCGCGACGAAAGCGTCCTCGCTGCGCCCGCTGCTGAAGCTGAAGCCCCATGTGAAAGGCCGCAGCGATCCTTGCCGTTAGGCCATGGGGGAGGCGGCATGGAAAAAGTCACCTCTCCATGGAGGAGACGACCAAAACGGTCCCCCCCCCCCGTAGGTTTAGGGTGAGGTGGAAAACGTTTGAATAAGAATCTTTAATAATGTTTTAATAATAATATTTAATAATAAGAATGTTTTAATAATAATATTTAATAATGAGGGCCATCTTTTTCACACACAGGGTGGTGGGTGTATGGAACAAGCTGCCAGAGGAGGTAGTTGAGACAAGGACTATCCCAACGTTTAAGAAAATGGATTTAGGCCAAATGCAGGCAGGTGGGACTAGTGCAGATGGCACATGTTGGCCCGTGTGGGCAAGTTGGGCCGAAGGGCCTGTTTCCACACTGTATCAATGACTATGACTACGATAGTGAACACAAATCAGTAAAAGAACAATTTACCACCACCCCGATGCCAGATATCCTCCTGGTCTCAGAGGCGACCAAAAACATCGTCTTGTTGGAACTGACAGTGCCGCGGGAGGACCGTCTGGAGGAGGCCCACAGGAGGAAGATGGCCAAGTATGAAGAGCTGGTCATAGACTGCCGTAAGCAGGGCTGGAAGGCAAGGTGTATGCCCATCGAGGTTGGCTGCAGAGGTTTTGCAGGGCAATCGCTCTACAAAGCCTTGAGTGCACTGGGCATCAACGGAGTGGCGAGGAGAAGGGCCATCGAGAACACCACAGAGGCAGCGGAGAAGGCCTCGAGATGGCTCTGGATCAGGAGAGGGGGTCCATGGGGAGCAGCTAATGCCACCTGAACACAAGTCGTGGTCTGATCAACCACGGCTGGGTCGCCTGGGTGAGGGTGTCTGATGTTGAAAGACCTGAAACACCCAATGACCCCAGGTTACATCACTGATGATGTGTTCAGGAGCATCTATCGATGTATTTGTATCAATGGGATATGGAAAACCTCTTAAGCTTCAAGAGGTTGTGGTTTGGAAAGGAGACGTGCGGGGCAAGATATATATTGTTTACACACAGACGGTGATGGGTGCCTGGATACAAGGATTTGAGTATAGGAGCAGGGAGGTTCTACTGCAGTTGTACAGGGTCTTGGTGAGACCACACCTGGAGTATTGCGTACAGTTTTGGTCTCCAAATCTGAGGAAGGACATTATTGCCATAGAGGGAGTGCAGAGAAGGTTCACCAGACTGATTCCTGGGATGTCAGGACTTTCTTATGAAGAAAGACTGGATAGACTTGGTTTATACTCTCTAGAATTTAGGAGATTGAGAGGGGATCTTACAGAAACTTACAAAATTCTTAAGGGGTTGGACAGGCTAGATGCAGGAAGATTGTTCCCGATGTTGTGGAAGTCCAGGACAAGGGGTCACAGCTTAAGGATAAGGGGGAAATCTTTTAAAACCGAGATGAGAAAAACTTTTTTCACACAGAGAGTGGTGAATCTGTGGAACTCTCTGCCACAGAGGGTAGTTGAGGCCACAGTTCATTGGCCATATTTAAGAGGGAGTTAGATGTGGCCCTTGTGGCTAAAGGGGATCAGGGGGTATGGAGAGAAGGCAGGGACGGGATACTGAGTTGGATGATCAGCCACGATCATATTGAATGGCGGTGCAGGCTCGAAGGGCCGAATGGCCTACTCCTGCACCTCATTTCTATGTTTCTATACAAAGCCAGGAGCGTTGGTGGAAGCAGGTACAATAGAGATGACTATGTTCAGTTCAGTTTAGTTCACTGTCATGTGTACCGAGCTACAGTGAGAAGCTTTTGTTGCGTGCAATCCAGTCAGCGGAAAGACAATATATGATTACAATCGAGCCACTGTGTGGATATATGATGAACCAATACATTTTAGTGCAAGGTAAAGCCAGCAAAATCTCATCAAGTGTTTAAGAAGGCACTGGAAAATGCTGGTAGATCGAAATGCTGGAGAAACTCAGCGGGTGAGGCAGCATCTATGGAGCGAAGGAAATAGGCAGCGTTTCGGGTCGAGACCCTTCTTCAGATTGATCAGATCTAAAGTCTGATCAAGGATGGTCCAAGGATCACCAATGAGGTAGATTAAGATCGGTTGTTCCAGATGTGGACTCCTATATATCGGTGAGACGCAGGCTCGGCGCTCGTTCCGCAGAACACAGTCCGCCTAGACCTACCCGATCTCACGGTTGCCAACCACTTCAACTCCCCCTCCCATTCCCACACTGATCTTTTTGTCCTGGGCCTCCTCCACTGTCAGAGTGAGGCCCAGCGCAAATTGGAGGAGCAGCATCTCGTATTTCACTTGGGGCAGCTCACACCCCAGCGGTGTGAACATTGACTTCTCTAACTTCAAGTAGCCCTTGCTTTCCCTCTCTCTCCATCCCCTCCCCCTTCCCAGTTCTCCCACCAGTCTGACTGTCTCCGACCACATTTTATCTCTGCACCGCCCACTCCCCTGACATCAGTCTGAAGAAGGGCCTCGACCCGAAACGTCGCCCATTCCTTCTCTCCAGAGATGCTGCCTGTCCCGCTGAGTTACTCCAGCACTTTGTGAATATCTTCGATTTAAACCAGCATCTGCAGTTCTTTCGTACACATGAGGCTTTTTAGATTGTTTCCCTGGAGATCATAGCTTCCCGTGCCAACAATGGGTGGGCCAGGAACCTGATAAGACACAAAAAGCTGCAGTAACTCAGTAGGTCAGGCAGCATCTTGGAGAATAGAGATACGGAGCATCCTGGACAACACAGCCCTCCATGACATAGAAACATAGACAATAGGTGCAGGAGTAGGCCATTCGGCCCTTCGAGCCTGCACCGCCATTCAATATGATCATGCCTGATCATCCAACGAATGCATTTCGTTGTCTCTGTACTGTACACTGACAATGACAATTAAAATTGAATCTGAATCTGAATCTGAACTCAGTATCCCATCCCTGCCTTCTCTCCATACCCCCGATCCCTTTAGCCACAAGGGTCACATCTAACTCCCTCTTAAATATAGCCAATGAACTGTGGCCTCAACTACCTTCTGTGGCAGAGAATTCCACAGATTCACCACTCTCTGTGTAAAAAAATGATTTTCTCATCTCGGTCCAAAAAGACTTCCCTCTTATCCTTAAACTGACCCCTTGTTCTGGACTTCCCCAACATCGGGAATAATCTTCCTGCATCTAGCCTGTCCAACCCCTTAAGAATTTTGTAAGTTTCTATAAGACCCCCCCCCTTTTGTTTTGTTTTCTGTTTCTTGTTTTTTGTACTAAATTATATGTATGCACTGAGTACGAGCTGCTTTTAATCTCATTGTACATGTATAGTGCCAATAAATGGCATATCTATATATCTAGACCCCCCCTCAATCTTCTAAATTCTAGCGAGTACAAGCCGAGTCTATCCAGTCTTTCTTCATATGAAAGTCCTGCCATCCCAGGAATCAGTCTGGTGAACCTTCTCTGTACTCCCTCTATGGCAAGAATGTCTTTCCTCAGATTAGGAGACCAAAACTGTACGCAATACTCCAGGTGTGGTCTCACCAAGACCCTGTACAACTGCAGTAGAACCTCCCTGCTCCTATACTCAATGTGCTATTCTAGCGCGCTATTCACGCAAGACTAATATGCAGGTGCAGTGAGTAATTAAGAAAGCCAGCAGAATGCCATTATTTATTGCTCGTGGCAATGAATACAGAAGTGGGAAAGTTAGGAGTCAATTATACAGGGAATTGGCGAGATTAATCAGGGTAATGCATCGAGTGTCAGTCTCCTTATTTAAGAAATGCTAATCCATTGGAAGCAAGGTAAAAAGTTTAAGAAGGAACTGCAGATGCTGGAAAATCAAAGTTACTGGAGAAACTCAGCAGTCGCTGCCTCAAAACGGCTGGCAGTATCATCAAAGACCCACACACCATCCTGGCCACACACTCATCTCCCTGCTACCTTCAGGTATAAGGTACAGGAGCCTGAAGACTGCAACGACCAGGTTCAGGAATAGCTACTTCCCCACAGCCATCAGGCTGTTAAACCTGGCTCGGACAAAACTCTGATTATTAATAACCCATTATCTGTTATTTGCACTTCATCAGTTTATTTATCCATTTGTGTATATATTTATATTATGGTATATGGACACACTGATCTGTTTTGTAGTAAATTCAGATTCAGATTCAGATTCAATTTAATTGTTATTGTCAGTGTACAGTACAGAGACAACGAAATGCATTACTATGCATCACTAAATGCCTACTATGTTCTGTGTGCTGAAGCAAAGCAAGAATTTCATTGTCCTATACAGGGCAGTTCCCTCTTAAACACTGACAATAAACTCACTTGACTTGAGGTGAGGCAGCATCTATGGAGCGAAGGAAATAGGCAACGTTTCGGGTCTGAAGAAGGGTTTCGGCCCGAAACGTCGCCTATTTTCTTCGCTCCATGAATGCTGCCTCACCTGCCGCTGAGTTTCTCCAGCATTTTTTGTCTACCTTCCTTTGGAAGCGGTTCTGTCGAGGTTTATGCGGGAGAAATCTTACGAGGAAGGATCAGACAATCGAGGCTCAGGTCCTCTTGAGATTGGAAGAGCGAAATGCAAGAAAGTGGGGGCGGCACGGTGGTGGAGCTGCAACCCCGGTTCGATCCTGACCACGGGTGCTGTCTGTAAGGAGTTTGCACGTTCTCCCCGTGACCGTGTGGCAATGGGTTTCCTCCCACACTCCAAAGATGTACATGTTAATTGGCTCCGGTATTGTACATTTTTCCCTAGTGTGTAGGGCGTTGCTAGTGTGCCCATGTCCCCAAAAAGGAATATCTGAAGGGCGGATTTTATTTCTAGAGATACAGTGTATCTGTAACTCTAAACAGGCCCTTCAGCCCATCGAGTCCACGCGGACCAACAATCACCGCCCTTCACACTAGGGAAAATGTACAATATTACCATGTACGATTAACATGTACATCTTCGGAGCGTGGGGGGAAACCGATGCTGCACACGTTCTATTCTGCACACAAAGAACACTTTACAAAAGCCAATTAACCTACAAAACAGAGAACGCGGAGAAAACACTGCAATGCTTCTTCTTTTTCAAGAAACCAGAACGAGGGATGGAACTCTGGTTTCCTCCCACACTACAACCATGTACAGGTTGTGAGGTTAATTGGCTGGGTATAATTGTAATCTGTATCGGAGTGTGTATCGGATGGCGGGCTATGAGGGCTATATGGCCTGTTTCCACGCTGTATCTCTGAACTAAACTAAAGGTCACATAGTGCTGGAGCAACACAGCAGGCCAGGCAGTATTACTGGAATACATGGATGGGTGACAATTCGGGTTGGGGCCCCTCTTCAGACTAGATTAGACAGAAAGAGAATAAAGGGCCTGTCCCACTTACAAGACTTTTTCGGCGACTGCCGGCACCCGTCATAGGTCGTGGCAGGTCGTCGAAAATTCTCAACATGTACAAGGTACGACTCTTTGGGCGACTACTCACGACCATACAGGCTTCACTCCGCGACATGGCGCCAGGGTGTCACCTCTACGGTCGTGAGTCTCCTGCCTTCTCCCCATATCCCCTGACTCCGCTATCTTTATCTAACTCTCTCTTGAAAGCATCCAGAGAATTGGCCTCCACTGCCTTCTGAGGCAGAGAATTCCACAGATTCACAACCCTCTGTGTGAAAAAGTTTTTCCTCATCTCCGTTCTAAATGGCCGACCCCTTATTCTTAAACTGTGGCCCCTGGTTCTGGACTTCCCCCAACAACGGGAACACGCTTGCTGCCTCTAGCGTGTCCAAGCCCTTCACTGTTCCTCGGTACATGCGACAATAAATGAAACTAATCAACCTTATTAATCAAACTAATCAGTCTGAATTTGTTCACCTTCGATCTTGCAGCATCTGCAGTTCCTTCTTAAACAGTCTGAAGGGTCTCTCCAAAGATGCTGCCTTTCCCGCTGAGTTACTCCAGCATTTTGTGTCCATCTTCGATTTAAACCAGCATCTGCAATTCCTTACTACACGTAATCAACCTTATTGGTAACCTTCGGACTATCTTTAAATGGACTCTACTAGACTTTATCTTACACTAAACGCTGTTCTCTTGATAGTCTTTTCGCTGACAGGACTAGACTTGAAATCTTTAAGGGGCTGTCCCACTGTACGAGCTAAATCAAGAGCTCTCCCGAGTTTTAAAACAAAATCAAACTCGTGGTAAGTATGTAGAATGTACGTAGCGGGTACGTCGGAGCTCGGGACGTCTCTAAGTGGCGCGTAACGCTAACGGCAGGTACTCGGGAAACGCGGTAAGCTCATGAAGACTCGTGAAGATTTTTCAACATGTTGAAAAATGTCCACGAGAGCCCCGAGTACCTACGAGCAGCCATTACCGTGATTCTCTGGTAGTAGCCTGGAATCAGGGGAAACTCGGGGAACTCTTGAATTACCTCGTACAGTGGGACAGGCCCTTTACCCTCTCGTGAAGAGTGAATGTGGAGAAGAGGGGGAAAAAAATCCTGCAGTTCGCTAGGAGGTAGCGAGGGCCATCAGCATCAAGGGTAGATGATGTGATCTTTGCTGTGGGGCACACTGTATTCCCTTTGCTAGGTGACAAAGATTCAGTCAAACAGGCCCTTCAGCCTAACTCTCCCTTCCCCACTACTGGCCAAAAGTCCGTGGCGTTTAGTCGCCAAGTTTCATTCGCCACCGTTTGGCAAATGAGGCAACTTCTCCTCAACCTCCCCCCCCCACCCCACCCCACCAATGCATTCAAATCTGTGCCGCCTTTCACAGTCCTGCCACAAAACATCGCCAATTCCTTCTCTCCAGAGACGCTGCCTGTCCCTCTGAGTTACTCCAGCATTTTGTGTCCACTTTCTCCGCGGCAGGAAGTGGTTCATCCCCATTCACCGCGCACGGTTCTCTTGGTAATAAGGGCGGTCGGTGCGCGGCAGAGTTGCGGCTCTACGACGCCAGAGACCCGAGTGCTGTCTGTACGGAGTTTGCACGTTCTCCCCGTGACCTGCGTGGGTCTTCTCCGGGTGCTCCGGTTTCCTCCCACACATGCAAGTTTGGAGGTCAATTGGCTTCGGTAAAATTGAAAATTGTCCCTAGCGTGTGTAGGATAGTGTTAGCGTACGGGGTGATCGCTGGTCGGCATGGCGTCCGTGGGCTGAAGGGCCTGTTTCCATGCTATATAACTCTAAACTAAACTAACTCTAAATTGCTCACACCACAGTTACATTTCTCCTCAATCTCCTTTGTTTCAAAGAAAGCAATGTCAACCTAAGCAGTATCCTCCTCGGAGCTATAAATCTCCATTCTTGGCAATTATATCGTCCATGACTGAGATGTGTACTCATTCTCTTGCTTAAGAGTCATAAGATTTGAGCTATGCTCCAGAGACTCCAGTCATAATCCACACAGCCTTTCTCATGGTAGCGCTGAGGAAAAACTGAACTGTGTTTTCCTGAGTGCCCTGGTCAGAGTATTACCACTATCGCCTCTCCACCAGAAACAGATAATCGGCTCACGAAAACTGTAGGGCTTGCAGAAGCGGGATCGGCACAAACTGTGTGTCATGATTACCACAGTATCAAAAGTGTAGGAAGGAACTGCAAATGCTGGTTTAAACTGGATTTTACTGGTTTCACTGGAGTTTAGAAGGATGAGGGGGAGGGGATATTATAGAAACATATACAATTATAAACGGACTGGACAAGCTAGATGCAGGAAAAATGTTCCCAATGTTGGGCGAGTCCAGAACCAGGGGCCACACACACACAGTCTTAGAATAAAGGGGAGGTCATTTAAGACTGAGGTGAGAAAAAACTTTTTCACCCAGAGAGTTGCGAATTTGTGGAATTCCCTGCCACAGAGGGCAGTGGAGGCCAAGTCACTGGATGGATTTAAGAGAGAGTTAGATAGAGCTCTAGGGGCTGGTGGAGTCAAGGGATATGGGGAGAAGGCAGGCACGGGTTATTGATTGGGGACGATCAGCCATGATCGCAATGAATGGCGGTGCTGGTGCTGGCTCGAAGGGCCGAATGGCCTCCTCCTGCACCTATTTCCTATGTTTCTAACAGTGTAGGAAAGAACCGCAGATGCTGGTTTAAACTGAAGACAGACACAAAATGCTGGAGTAACTCGGCAGGGCACAGCATCTCTGGAGAGAAAGAATGGGTGACATTTCGGGTCAAGACCCTTCTTCAGGCCGGTTAGGGATAAGGGAAACGAGAGATATAGACGGTGATGTGGAGAGATAAAGAACAAGGAATGAAAGATACGCTAAAAAACGATGATAAAGGAAACAGGCTGTTTGTTGGGTGAGAACGAGAAGCTGGTGTGACTTGGGTGGGGGAGGGATGGAGAGAGAGGGAATGCCGGGGCTACCTGAAGTGAGAGAATTCAATATTCATACCACTGGGGTGTAAGCTGCCCAAGCGAAATATGAGATGCTGTTCTTCCAATTTGCATTTAGCCTCACTCTGACAATGGAGGAGACCCAGGACAGAATGAGAATGGGAAGGAGAATTAAAGTGTCAGGCAACCGGGAGATCAGACGGGCTGAACGAAGGTGTTTCGCCAAATTCTTTAGGGTACGGGGGTTCCCCTCTCCCATCATAGATGAGGCCCTCACTAGTGTCTCCTCGGTACCCCGCAGCTCCCACTCCCCCTAGTCGCAACAGAGGCAGAATCCCTCTAGTCCAGGGGTGGGCAACCTTGTTCTGCATAGATGCCGGGCGCAGGTCTGTGAACGAATGGCGGGCCACATCTATCACGTGTACACATGCATCCCGCCCCGGCTGGCAGTCATCAAGTTACGTATTCACAGAAACTCAGCGAGTGAGGCAGCCTCATGCAATCCCACCCACCCATTAAGTTTCTCCAGCATTTTGGTCTACCTTTGATATTTCGAGCATGTGCAGTTCTTTGTTAAACGTGTTCACAGAAGGTGCAGGGCCCTGCCGGTGGCTATGTGCACCTGCAACTGCAACTGCTCGGACAGGAAGGCTTAGTGGGTAGTGAGGGGAGCAGAGAGGATCATTGGCGTCTCCCTACCCTCGGTACAAGAACTGTTCCAGAGCCGCTGTCTGAAAAAAGCTCAGAGAATTGCTAAGGACAAACTGCACCCCCTCCACATACACCTGGATCTCCTGCCATCAGGCAAGAGATATCGAAGCATCAAAGCCCGGACTACAAGACTGCTAAACAGCTTCCTACCACAGGCTGTGAGGCTGCTAAACAGTCACTCTGTACTCACAGTCACTTGATTCTGCGGCTGGCACGGACACTTTAATAACTGGCACTGGCCACTCAAATCAGCTGCCCCGGACATTTTTTATGATTGGTTTATTGTATTTTAACATTGTGTTTTTACCTGCTTTTAACTATTTATACTGTCCCATCAGGGACTGGATTGTTTTTAGTGTTATTATGTGTGAAATGTTTTAAATTTCATGTGCGATGCTCCGCTATTCACTGGGAAACGTCTTTTCATTTTGCACTGTACAACTGTTGCTTGCAAGATGACAATAAAGGTTGATTGATTGATTGATTGATTGAGTGCAAGAGGTGGTACAGCCAGAGATCGCCGCTCGGCGGACCGGATGATTACGGAGAGAAAAAATCCGCCTGCGGGCCGGACGATTTCGGGTTACGGGCCGCATTCGGCCCATGGGCCGGGGGTTGCCGACCCCCTGCTCTCGTCCTTACCCTCCACCCCAACAGCCATCGCAAACAACACAAAATCCTCCAAAATGTCCGCCACCTCCAACGGTGCTGGACACCAGAATGAAATGGACTAAACTAAAGGGAATGTTCAAGAAGCAAATGCAGATGCTATTAAAATCGAAGGTAGACAAAAATGCTGGAGAAACGCAGCGGGTGAGGCAGCATCTATGGGTCAAGACCCGAAACGTCACCTATTCCTTCGCTCCATAGATGCTGCCTCACCCACCGAGTTTCTCCAGCATTTTTGTCTACCTTCATACTAAAGGGAATACAGGTCGACAATCTTTTATCCGAAGTTCCGAAAACCGAAAAGCTCCGAAAACCGAACATTTTTAACTGCTGGGATCGAGGCGAAAACTCGCTACCTTGCGGCCATGAGCCGAGCACACGTGGCCGCAAAACGTTAAAATCTACTCTAAAAATCTTCCATTCCGAAATCCAAAAAATTCCAAAATCCGAAAAGTGTCTGGCCCCAAGGATAAGAGATTGTGAACCTGTACTTAGTTTAGAGATACAGCGCAGAAACATAGAAACATAGAAATTAGGTGCAGGAGTAGGCCATTCGGCCCTTCGAGCCTGCACCGCCATTCAATATGATCATGGCTGATCATCCAACTCAGTATCCCATCCCTGCCTTCTCTCCATACCCTCTGATCCCCTTAGCCACAAGGGCCACATCTAACTCCCTCTTAAATATAGCCAATGAACTGGCCTCTAATACCCTCTGTGGCAGAGAGTTCCAGAGATTCACCACTCTCTGTGTGAAAAAAGTTCTTCTCATCTCGGTTTTAAAGGATTTCCCCCTTATTCCTTAAGCTGTGACCCCTTGTCCTGGACTTCCCCAACATCGGGAGCAATCTTCCTGCATCTAGCCTGTCCAACCCTTTAAGAATTTTGTAAGTTTCTATAAGATCCCCTCTCAATCTCCTAAATTCTAGAGAGTATAAACCAAGTCTATCCAGTCTTTCTTCATAAGACAGTCCTGGCATCCCAGGAAACATGCATTTTGGCCCACCGAGTCCGCGCCGACCAGCGATCCCCGCACATTAACACTACCCTACATACACTAGGGACATTTTTCACATTTACACCAAGCCAATTAACCTACAAACCTGTTGTTTAAGAGGGAACTGCAGATGCTGGAGAATCGAAGGTTACACAAAAAAGCTGGAGAAACTCAGCGGGTGCAGCAGCATCTATGGAGCGAAGGAAATAGGCAACGTTTCGGGCCGAAACCCTTCTTCAGTCTGAAGAAGGGTTTCGGCCCGAAACGTTGCCTATTTCCTTCGCTCCATAGATGCTGCTGCACCCGCTGAGTTTCTCCAGCTTTTTTTGTGTAACCTACAAACCTGTGTGTGTTTGCAGTGTGGGGGGAAACTGCAGATCTTTGAGAAAACCCACGCAGGTCACGGAGAGAATGTACAAACTCCCTATAGATAACTAATAAATAAATAACTAATAAAAAAGAATTAAATAAATAGATAGCGCCCGTAGTCAGGATGGAACCCGGGTCTCTGGCGCTGTGAGGCAGCAACTCAACGCTGCGCCACCGTGCCTTCCGATGTGGGATAGTGCTGGTCGGCGCGGACTCGGTGGGCTGGGGGGCCTGTTTCCGCGATACTAGGGGTCAAGTCCAGAACTAGGGGTCACAGTTTAAGGATAAGGGGGAAATCTTTTAGGACCAAGATGAGAAAATCATTTTTTACACAGAGAGTGGTGAATCTGTGGAATTCTCTGCCACAGAAGGTAGTTGAGGCCACAGTTCATTGGCTATATTTAAGAGGGAGTTAGATGTGGCCCTTGTGGCTAAAGGGATCAGGGGGTATGGAGAGAAGGCAGGGATGGGATACTGAGTTGGATGATCAGCCATGATCATATTGAATGGCGGTGCAGACTCGAAGGGCCGAATGGCCTACTCCTGCATCTATTTTCTATGTTTCTATACATCTCGAAACTGAACTAAAGTCCTTTGCGCTGCTGAGGAATATATTCCAGGAAATAAAAGATTAAGGGGTGTTCCAAGGATTCTAAGACAATTAAAATGAGGTGTTGTGCTGAATGAGTGATATCCTCTGTTGGGAAAAAGCCCGAACAATTCTCCGTTACTGCAAAAAGATGTGAGACTGTTCCCAATCAGGAAAGAATGTTTTTCCATCGACAATGCAAGGAAGTATTTGTGTGGGAAGGAACTGCAGATGCTGGTTTAAATCGAAGATGGACACAAAATGCTGGAGTAACTCAGCGGGACAGGCAGCATCTCTGGGTGACGTTTCGGGTCGAGAGCCTTCTTCAGACTGTCAGAAACGCCACCCATTCCTTCTCTTTCAAGAGAGAGCTAGATAGGGCTCTTAAAAATAGCGGAGTCAGGGGATACGGGGAGAAGGCAGGAACGGGGTACTGATTGGGGATGATCAGCCATGATCACATTGAATGGCGGTGCTGGCTCGAAGGGCCGAATGGCCTACTCCTGCACCTCAGAGGGCAGTGGAGGCAGGTTCTCTGCCTCAGAGGGCGGTGGAGGCAGGTTCTCTGGATGCTTTCAACAGAGAGCTAGAAAGGGCTCTTAAAAATAGCGGAGTTAGGGGATATGGGGAGAAGGCAGGGCGGGGTACTGATTGGAGATGATCAGCCATGACCACATTGAATGGTGGTGCTGGCTCGAAGGGGCGAATGGCCTACTCCTGCACCTATTGTCTATTGCACCTATAGTCTATTGTCTCTCCAGAGATGCTGCCTGTCCCGCTGAGTTACTCCAGCATTTTGTGTCTATCTTCTATCTTGGCAAGGAAGTATTTCTTCACAGAAAGGAAATGTAGAACACTGCTCTCAAGAGTCATTTAATGGCCAATAAAGGGACAATGAAATTCTTACTTGCAGCAGCTTACCAGGCCGGTAAATGTACTGCAGGCAGATCATATATCATAACATAACCAAAATCAATGCATTAATAACTACAATACAAACAAAGAAGGCACATGGTATGTGTGTGAAGGAACTGGAGATGTTGGTTTAAACCGAAGATAGACACAAATAGCTGGAGTAACTCAGCGGGACCGGCAGCATCTCTGGAGAGAAGGAATGGGCGACATTTCGGGTCGTGCAGGTGAAGTGACGAAGGGTCTCGTCCTGAAACACACCCCCCCCCACCATTCCTTCTCCCCAGAGATGCTGCCTGTCCCGCTGAGTTACTCCAACATTTTGCATCTATCTTCAGTTTAAACCAGCATCTGCAGTTCCTTCCTGCACAAGATGAAGCACTTTTTTCCATGGTTGAGACATTGATTGTAAGAGTCAGGGAGTCAAGATGCAGCTCTGTCGGACTGTGGACAGGGCCGTGTTTTTGCACTACTGCCTGCAGTTCTTGGTCACTCCATTACAGAGAGGATGCGGGGGCTTTAGAGAGGGTGCAGTAGAGCTTTACCAAAATCACAGGTGGCAACAGTGGTAGAGCTGCTACCTTACAGTGCCGGAGATCCAGGCTCGATCCTGACTAAGGCGACTGTCCTTTTGGAGTTTGCACGTGTAGGACGGAACTGTAGATGCTGGTTTAAGGCAGCTGAGAGAGGAAAAAAAAAAAATCAGGAGAGAGCTAAGTGATGCTGGGTTAGCTGAAGCAACCAACTTCCACTGAAACTCAAAATAGACACAAAAAGCTGGAGTAACTCAGCGCGACAGGCAGTATCTCCAGAGAGAAGGAATGGGTGAAGTTTTGGCTAGAGACCCATCTTCAGACTAGCCAGGGGAAAGGGAAACGAGAGATATAGACGGTGATGTAGAGAGATATAGAACAAATAAATGAAAGATATGCAAAAAAGTAAAGGGCCTGTCCCACTTGTGCGACCTTGGCTTGCAAATTACGTGGTCGCTTGAGGCGTACGGGCACCGTATGGCCGTGTAGGGCCGGTCCCACTTAGAAGCGCGGAGTTGTGCGGGGCTGGCCCCGACATCGCGCGGGCCTCCGAAATTCTTGCAGTGGCCGAAATCTTTGCGCGCCAACGGCCTGTCGACACGAAGGCGCATTGCGGTCGCACGCAGCGTCTTGACGGCGTACGCCTAGCGCGTGGCATTGCATGATGACGTCACCGCCCGGCTTGGCGTTGCGTGATGACGTCACCGCCCAACGCCGTGTGACGCCCAAATTCAGTCAGCCCGCCTCCTGCCCAGCTGATTGGTAAGCATGACGTAAATGACATCATGCACGCCAAACGCACTCAATCGCATGCAAGTGGGACAGGCCCTTAACGATGATAAATGAAACGGGCCATGGTTAGCTGCTTGCTAGGTGAGAACGGGAAGCTGGTGTGACTTGGGTGGGGGAGGGATGGAGAGAAGGAATGCCGGGGTTACTTCACCTCGAGCCTCGCCAGCAATTGTCCGTCCTTTCACCCTTTCTACTATATTTAGTGTGTCTAAAAGCATGTTTTTAAAGGGTTCTAATTCTATTTTATGTGGGGTGGGGGGTGAGAGAGGGAGAAACCGTTTCACAGTCACTTCCTGGTCGGAAAGGCGTCTATTCTCCGAGTCACATCTACGCCCCCCCCCCCCCCCCCGCCATCTGGATTGACGTGGCCTTTCCTGCCGGATACCAGAGCTTCAGCGGCGGCGCGTCACTGAATTCCATCGCGGAGCCGCGTGGAGCTCCGGAGCGTTGGCCCAGCTGCTTTAACACCGTGGAGCTGTGGCTGCGGAACTTCTAGACGCGGGCGGCGCTGACTTTAACATCGCGGAGGCCTGGGACCCTTCGCCGAGACCGCCAGTGCTGGAGCTCCGCCCAGCTCGGCCTGTGGACTTCGGCAGCCGCGGTCTCCAGCAAGAAGCGGCCGATTCGGAAACTCCAAGCCGCTGAGAGTGTCCTTCCGTTCTGACGATCATCCTGGCGAGAGGGCCTGAAACCTCGCGGCGACTGCGGAGAGCTCAAAGGCCCCGACCAGAGGATGACAGAACTTTAGTGCCTTCCCTCACAGTGGGAAAAGTTGATTCCGCTGTGTGGGGGATGTTCGTGTTAAACTCTATATGTGTTCTTTTTATACGTAGGGCTGTGTGGTAACACAAATCTCACTGTACCAATTGGACCATGTGACAATAAATGTAACTTGAACTTGAACTACTTGGAGGTAGAGAAATCAATATTCATCCCGCTGGGGTGTGAGCTGCCCAGGCAAAATATGAGATGCTGTTCCTCCAATTTGCGTTTGGCCTCACTCTGACAATGGAGGAGGCCCAGGACAGAAAGGTCAGTGTGGGAATGGGAGGGGGAATTAAAGTGTTTGGCAACCGGGAGATCAGGTAGGTCCAGACAGGATGAGCGAAGGTGTTCAGCGAAACGATCGCCCAGTATGCGTTTGATCTCGCCGATGTATAAGAGTCGACATCTTGAACAGCGGATACAGTAGATGAGGTTGGAGGAGGTGCAAGTGAACCTCTGCCTCACCTGAAAGGACTGTCGGGGTCCCTGGACAGAGTTCAGTTTTTTTTATTTGTCATATGTCAGTTAACACAGGGTCAACGGGACAATGAAAAGTGTTTGACAAGACAACGGGTCACCTCACCAATGATATTACAGGGATAAATAATAAGATTAAAAAAGATAAGATAAAAGTGACATTGGTCGATAAAAGACAATAATAAATAAAATAATCAACATATATGATGTGTTTAAGAAGGAACTGCAGATGCTGGAAAATCGAAGGTAGACAAAAGTGCCGGTGAAACTCAGCGGGTGCAGCAGCATCTATGGAGCAAAGGAAATCGGCAATGTTTCGGGCCAAAACGTTGCCTATTTCCTTCGCTCCATAGATGCTGCTGCACCCGCTGAGTTTCTCCAGCACTTTTGTCTATATATGACGTGTTTATGAGTTCAGAAGCCTGATGGCCTGCTGGTAAAAACTGTTCTTAAGTCTGGTGGTACGTGCAGCCTTGCTCCTGTATCGCCTGCCTGGCGGTAACAAGGAGAACAGTCTGCGTGCTGGGTGGGTGTGGTCCTTGATGATGGTATGTTGGCGAATGGTATGTTGGCTTTCATAGCAAGAGGATTTGAGTATAGGAGCAGGGAGGTTCTACTGCAGTTGTACAGGGTCTTGGTGAGACCACACCTGGAGTATTGCGTGCAGTTTTGGTCTCCAAATCTGAGGAAGGACATTATTGCCATAGAGGGAGTGCAGAGAAGGTTCACCAGACTGATTCCTGGGATGTCAGGACTGTCTTATGAAGAAAGACTGGATAGACTTGGTTTATACTCTCTAGAATTTAGGAGATTGAGAGGGGATCTTATAGAAACTTACAAAATTCTTAAGGGGTTGGACAGGCTAGATGCAGGAAGATTGTTCCCGATGTTGGGGAAGTCCAGGACAAGGGGTCATAGTTTAAGGATAAGGGGGAAATCCTTTAAAACCGAGATGAGGAGAACTTTTTTCACACAGAGAGTGGTGAATCTCTGGAACTCTCTGCCACAGAGGGTAGTTGAGGCCAGTTCATTGGCTATATTTAAAGAGGGAGTTAGATGTGGCCCTTGTGGCCAAGGGGATCAGAGGGTATGGAGAGAATGCAGGTAAGGGATACTGAGTTGGATGATCAGCCATGATCATATTGAATGGCGGTGCAGGCTCGAAGGGCCGAATGGCCTACTCCTGCACCTAATTTCTATGTGTCTATGTGTCTATGATGCAGTGTGCCTTCCGCAGGCACCGCCCGCCGGTGGAAAATGTCCTGCATGGCCGGGAGACAGTTGCCAGTGATGTGCTGTGTGCCGCCTTCACCACTCTCTGTAGTGATTTGCGGGCTGTGGAACGGCAGAACAGTTCCCGTACCAGACTGTGATGCAGCCCGTCAGCACACTCTCGATGGTGCAACTGTAGATGTTTGTGAGGATGCTGGCGTTCTTGCCAAACCTCCTCAGTCTCCTCAGGAAAAAGCCGAGGAAGGAGGTATAGGGACAGGTGATGCATCTCCTGCGGTTGCAGTGGAAGGCACCTGGGATGGAGATGCAACACCTGTCCCTATACCTCTTATAGACAATAGGTGCAAGAGTAGGCCATTTGGCCCTTCGAGCCAGCACCGGCCAAACGCACTATGGGAACTTCACTCGCCCCCCTGCAGGAACTATACAACAGGAGGTGCAACTCCAGAGCAAATAAAATCATGGGAGACCCCTTCCACCCCTGCAACAGACTGTTCCAGCTGCTACGGTCAGGCAAACGCCTCCATTGCCATGCGGTGAGAACGGAGAGGTTGAGAAGGAGTTTCTTCCCAGAGGCAATTCGGACTGTAAACGCCTATCTCACCAGGGACTAACTCTACAGAACGTTTTTCCTTCCATTATTTATTATGTAAAAGAATATGTGTGTTATGATTGTGTTTATAATTTGTTTGGTGTTGTTTGTCTTTTGCACAAAAGTCGGCGAGCATTGCCACTTTCATTTCACTGCACATCTCGTATGTGTATGTGACAAATAAACTTGACTTGACTTGACAATGTGATCATGGCTGATCATCCCCAATCAGTACCCCGTTCCTGCCTTCTCCCCATATCCCCTGACTCGGCTATTTTTAAGAGCCCTAGCGGGGTGGAAGGTTGCAACCTTCACGTGGTCCGCCCTGTTTCGACTAATGCAATCAACTCGACGTGCACAAACGGGAAGATCAAATAGAACAAGTTGTCCAACTTTAGGCTGTGCACGCCACACGAAAGGAGAAGAGCCCTATCTAGCTCTCTCTTGAAAGTATCCAGAGAACCTGCGTCCACCGCCCTCTGAGGCAGAGAATTCCACAGACTCACCACTCTCTGTGAGGAAAAGTGTTTCCTCTTGTTAGCAAACAGCTAACAACGGCCCGTTACTTTATCCCCGATACTTTCTTGCAAATCTTTCATTCATTTGTTCTATGTCTCTCTGCATCACCGTCTATATCTCTCCTTTCAGGAAGTCCAGGGACGGCACGCACACCCCCATCCACATTAACGGGACGGAGGTGGAACGTGTTTCTAGCTTCAGGTTCCTGGGAGTCAACATCTCCGATGACCTCTCTTGGACCCACAATACCTCAACTCTGATCAAGTAGGCTCACCAGCGTCTCTTCTTCCTGAGGAGACTGAAGAAGGTCCACCTGTCTCCTCAGATCCTGGTGAACTTCTACCGCTGCACCATCGAGAGCATCCTTACCAACTGCATCACAGTATGGTATGGCAACTGCTCTGTCTCCGACCGGAAGGCATTGCAGAGGGTGGTGAAAATTGCCCAACGCATCACCGGTTCCTCGCTCCCCTCCATTGAGTCTGTCCAAAGCAAGCGTTGTCTGCGGAGGGCGCTCAGCATCGCCAAGGACTGCTCTCACCCCAACCATGGACTGTTTAACCTCCTACCATCCGGGAGGCGCTACAGGTCTCTCCGTTGCCGAACCAGCAGGTCGAGGAACAGCTTCTTCCCGGCGGCTGTCACTCTACTCAACAACGTACCTCGGTGACTGCCAATCACCACCCCCCCCCGGACACTTATTATTATTTATTCAAATCATTTGCTATGTCGCTCTTCCAGGGAGATGCTAAATGCATTTCGTTGTCTCTGTACTGTACACTGGCAATGACAATTAAAATTGAATCTGAATCTGAATTGAATCTGAATCCTTTCCCTTTCCCCCCCCCCCCCCCGACTAGTCTGACGAAGGGTCTCGAATGGAAACGCCACCCATTCCCTCTCTCCAGCTTCGTTGCCTGTCCCGCTGAGTTACTCCAGCATCTTCGGTTTGTACCAGCATCTGCGGTTCCTTCCGACACTAATTGCTCCCGACTTCCACTGAAACTCGATGACCCAACTGAAGCGTGAAGGAATGCAACAAGGATGTAAGTGAGATCATCTCTCACTTCATGTACCCGGAGGGGATTCAAACTGAATACATTACAAAAAGAAGTTCCGTTTCATTCGTCGGACTAAAATAGAATTGATAAATATATAAACACCAATGCAACAATTCCCCGTGGAAATGCCATGTTTTAGTTTAGTTTAGAGATCCTGACCACGGGGGGAAATGGAGGATGGCTGGCCAAATGTTGCGTCTTCCACCACAGCATTCATCACTGTTTGTGTTCAATTTTTATTGTGTTTTGTGTGTTCTTTTTTCATTGTACCGCAGCTGGCAAGTTCATTTCACTTGCACTTTATGTGCAATGTCGCGAATAAAACCGATTGTGATTGAGATACAGGGTGGAAACAGGCCCTTCAGCCCACCGAGTCCACATGGGCCAGTAATCCCCACACATTAACACTATCCTACACAAGTTACACTGATACCAAAGCTAATACACCTGCAAACCTGCACGTGTTTGGAGCGTATGAGGAAACCGAAGATCTCGGAGAAAACACACACATGTCACGGGGAGAACGTACAAACTCCGTACAGACAGTGCCTGTTATAGAAACATTGAAAATAGGTGCAGGAGTAGGCCATTCGGCCCTTCGAGCCTGCACCGCCATTCAATATGATCATGGCTGATCATCCAACTCAGTATCCCGTACCTGCCTTCTCTCCATACCCTCTGATCCCTTTAGCCACAAGGGCCACATCTAACTCCTTCTTAAATATAGCCAATGAACTATCTTCTGTGGCAGAGAATTCCACAGATTCACCACTCTCTTGTGTGAAAAATGTTTTCCTCATCTCGGTCCAAAAGGAGTTCCCCCTTATCCTTAAACTGTGTGACCCCTTATTCTGGACTTCCCCAACATCGGGAACAATCTTCCTGCATCTAGCCTGTCCAACCCCTTAAGAATTTTGTACGTTTCTTATCGGGATCTAACCCGAGTCTCTGGCGCTGCAAGCACTGTCAAGCAGCAGCCCTGCCGTTTTGGCCATGTCTTGACTAAACTGTTAACTAACGCAGGCCCCATTCGCAGTAACTGGTTTTGCTTCAGAAACCAGCAACCAGAGACTGAAGGTATAGGTTTAAACCAGAGATAAGACACAAAAGTCTAGAGTAACTCAGCGGGACAGGCAGCATTTCTGGAGAAGAAGGAATGGCTCCTTCTTCGGGTCGGGTCGAGTCTCTTCACCAGTTTCCAGTCGAGACCCTCCTCCAGTCTGAAGAAGGGTCTCGACACGAGACGTCACCCATTCCTCCTCTCCAGACATGCTGCCGGTCCCGCTGAGTTATTTACCTAAAGAGAATGTGTACTGAATAAAGTTATGAACATGTATATAAATATAATTTATCATTCAGTGAAGTCACTGGATCATTCACTGGATAGAGTCGGCTTGTACTTGCTAGAATTTAGAAGATTGAGGGGGGATCTTATAGAAACTTACAAAATTCTTAAGGGGTTGGACAGGCTAGATGCAGGAAGATTGTTCCCGATGTAGGGGTCACAGTTTAAGGATAAGGAGGAAATCTTTTAGGACCGAGATGAGGAAAACATTTTTCACACAGAGAGTGGTGAATCTCTGGAATTCCCTGTCACAGAAGGTAGTTGAGGCCAGTTCATTGGCTATATTTAAGAGGGAGTTAGATGTGGCCCTTGTGGTTAAAGGGATCAGGGGGTATGGAGAGAAGGCAGGTACGGGATACCGAGTTGGATGATCAGCCATGATCATATTGAATGGCGGTGCAGGCTCGAAGGGCCGAATGGCCTACTCCTGCACCTATTTTCTATGTTTCTATGTTACTCCAGCTTTGTGTCTATAACCAGAGACGAAATCCATTTTCAAGGAGTGATTCGAATAGGGGATCGACCTCGATGTCTAACGGGCAATTTAATTTAGTTTATTGTCACCTGTAGCGAGATAGAGGGAAAAGCTTTTTTGTTGCTTGCCATCCAGTCAGCAGAAAGACTGTACATGATTACAATCAAACTGTCAACCGTGTATAGTTATAGGATGTAGACAAAAATGCTGGAGAAACTCAGCGGGTGCAGCAGCATCTATGGAGCGAAGGAAATAGGCAACGTTTCCTTCGCTCCACGCAAATAGTTGAACAATCTCCACTATAGGAAATAGGCAACATCATCATGCAACGCCACGTGCTAGGCGCACGCCGTCAAGACGCTGCGTACGACCGCAATGCGCCTGCGTGTCGACAGGCCATTAGCGCGCAAAGATTTCAGCCACTGCAAGAATTTCGGGGGCCCGCGCGATGTCGGGACCAGCCCCGCACAACTCCGCGCTTCTAAGTGGGACCGGCCCCACACAGCCATACGGTGCCCGTACACCTCAAGCAACCACGAGGTCACGTAATTTGCGAGCCAAGGTCGCGTAAGTGGGACAGGCCCTTTACTTTTTTGCATATCTTTCATTCATTTGTTCTATGTCTCTCTACATCACTGTCTATATCTCTCGTTTCCCTTTCCCCTGACTAGTCTGAAGATCTCTGAAGATCCCCTGACTAGTCTCCAGCCAAAACTTCACCCATTCCTTCTCTCTGGAGATGCTGCCTGCCCCGCTGAGTTACTCCAGCTTTTTGTGTCTATTTTGAGTTTCAGCGGAAGTTGGTTGCTTCAGCTAACCCAGCATCACTTAGCTCTCATCTGATTTTTCTTTTCTCTCTCAGCTGGCCTAAACCAGCATCTACAGTTCCTTAGGTACACAAAAATGCTGGAGAAACTCAGCGGGTGCAGCAGCATCTATGGAGCGAAGGAAATTGGCAACGTTTCGGGCCGAAACATCTGAAGAAATGTTTCGGCCCGAAACGTTGCCAATTTCCTTCGCTCCATGGATGCTGCTGCACCCGCTGAGTTTCTCCAGCATTTTTGTGTACCTTCGATTTTCCAGCATCTGCAGTTCCTTCTTAAATACAGTTATAGGATAAAGGGAATATGGTTTAGTGCAAGATAAAGTCCGATTAAAGATAGGCCGAGGGTCTCCAATGAGGTAGATGGTAGCTCGGGACTAGTTGGTGAGAGGGTGGTTCAGTTGCCTGATTAACAGCTGGGAAGAAACTGTCCCTGAATCTGGAGGTGTGCGTTTTCACACTTCTGTAACTCTTACTGAAGCAGGAAGGAAAGAATATATTCCACACATTTAAAAAAAACAAAAAACACGCACCTTTAAAGAATAAGAGTTTAAGAAGGAACTGCAGATGCTGGAAAATCTCAGATACACAAAAATGCTGGAGAAACTCAGCGGGTGCAGCAGCATCTATGGACCGAAGGAAATAGGCAACGTTTCAGGCCCTCCAGTCTGAAGAAGAGTTTCGGCCCGAAACGTTGCCCATTTCCTTCGCTCCGTAGATGCTGCTGCTCCCGCTGACTTTAAAGAATAAGACACAGGAGTAGAATTAGGCCATTCGGCCCATCTAGTCTGCTCTGCCATTCAATCATGGCTGATCTATTTCCCCCCCCCATTCTCCTGCCTTCTCCCCACAATCTTTGAAGCCCTTACTAACCAAGAAACTGTTAATCCCCGCTTTACCCAATGCCTGTTGCAATCTTTAGCCAGAGTATCAGGTTAAAGACTAGTGAGCATAGCTGTAAGGTGGAGGAAGGAACTGCAGATGCTGGTTTAAACCGAAGAGACACACACAAAATAACTTAGGAAACCTGAACTGAAACCACTGGAGACTTTGCGCCCCACCCAAGGTTTCCGTGCGGTTCCTGGAGGTTTTAGTCAGTCTCCCTACCTGCTTCCACGACCTGAAACCTCTGGCAACCACCTGCAACCTCCGGGAACCGCACGGAAACCTTGGGTGGGGCGCAAAGTCTCCATGGGTTTCCGTTCAGGTTTCCTAAGTGGGACAGGGGCATTAACTCAGCGGGACAGGCAGCATCTCTGGAGAGAAGGATTTGGGGATGTTTCGGGTCAAGACCTTTCTTCAGACCCTAAAGGTGAGAGGGACAGAGTTTAAAGGGAGACCATGGACATGTGATGTTTCAGGTCAGGACCCCTCCTCGGTCTAAAGAAGGGTCTTAACCCAAAACGTCACCTATTCATGTTCACCGCCAATGCTGACTGACCCCTCCAACCCCATCTATTGCATCCGCTGCTCCAGGTGTCAGCTGCTCTACATCGGTGAGACCAAGCGTAGGCTTGGCGATTGTTTCGCCCAACACCTCCGCTCGGTCCGCAATAACCAACCTGATCTCCTGGTGGCTCAGCACTTCAACTCCCCTTCCCATTCCCAATACGACCTTTCTGTCCTGGGCCTCCTCCATGGCCAGAGTGAGTCCCACCGCAAATTGGAGGAGCAGCACCTCATATTCCGCTTGGGTAGTTTACACCCCAACGGTATGAACATTGACTTCTCCAATTTCAGGTAGTCCCTGCTTTCTCCCTTTTTCCCCTCCCCTTCCCAGCTCTCCCTCAGCCCAATGTCTCTGCCTCTTCTTTTCTTCTTCCCGCCCCCCCCCACCCCTCTGAAGAAGGGTCTCGACCCGAAATGTCACCTATTCCTTCGCTCCATAGATGCTGCCTCACCCGCTGAGTTTCTCCAGCATTTCTGTCTACCACTGAGTTACTCTAGCACTCTGTGTCTATTTTTGTAAACCAGTATCTGCAGTTCCTTGCCTCTACATCACTAAAAGCTGGTTATATGATCATTACTTTAGTTTAGTTTAAAGATACAGCGAGGAAACAGGCCCTTCGACCCACCAGCGATCCCCGCACATCAACAGTATCCTACACACACACTAGGGCCAATTTTACATTCAATGTGATCACGGCTGATTGAATGGCGGTGCTGGCTCGAAGGGCCGAATGGCCTACTACTGCAACTGTTTTCTATGTTTCTATTCTCAGTCTGAAGAAGGGTCTCGAGTAGGAACGTCACCCGTTCCTTCTCTCCAGAGGTGCTGCCTGTCCCGCTGAGTTGCTCCAGCATTTTGTGTCAGGGTTAAATATAATTAGAGCAGAGGAACAAATTCACGACTGCCGAGCGGGCAAACGCTCTCACCACCACGGGCCTCCGGGGCAAGGCAGGTGGCAGTCTGCCAAGGGTTTTACACCATCCTAGCCTCCAGCCAACCCACTGCCCAAGTGGCAGCTTGGCACCCGTTGTCACACATAAGGAATTCACCGCTTGGCAGAACAAACGGGGACTCCTGCCCACTACCTGTGGGAATTAATGGACCGAGGATAAAGTGATTTACAGTACAGATCTCCCTCCAGTCTGGCTCAGTTGCACACAAAGGCTCCGAGCAACCTTGCCCTCCAGAAGTGGGAATAACCAGAACCATATAACAAACCCAAGTACAGCACGGAAACAGGCCATTTCGGCCCTTCTAGTCCGTGCCGAACACTTACTCTCACCTAGTCCCATCAGACCATAACCCCCCATTCCTTCCATGTCCATATACCGATCCAATTTATTTTTAAATGATAAAATCGAACCTGCCTCCACCACTTCCACTGGAAGCTCATTCCACACAGCTACCACTCTCTGAGTAAAGAAGTTCCCCCTCATGTTACCCCTAAACTTTTGTCCCTTAATTCTCAAGTCATGTCCCCTTGTTTGAATCTTCCCTACTCTCAATGGAAAAAGCTTATCCACGTCAACTCTGTCTATCCCTCTCATCATTTTAAAGACCTCTATCAAGTCCCCCCTTAACTCAATTCAACTTCAATGTCATTGCACAAATACGAGTATGGGTACAACGAAATGCAGTTTAGCGTCAGTCCGTAGTATAGTGCAATATAGAGATAAAAATAAAAATACAGAATAATCAAACAATAATCGAACAATGTGGACGGAGAGACTGGAGAAGTCTATCGGCGGGACTCCGAGTTCAGCAATGTGATGGTATTATTGTAGAAGCTGTTCCTCATCCTACTGGTACGAGACCTGAGGCTCCTGTACCGCCTCCCTGATGGGAGGAGGGCAAATGAGTCCATGGTTGGGGTGGGAGGGGTCTTTAATGATCTTCCCGGCCCGTCTCAGACACCGTTTTCGGTGGAGGGCATCCATGACAGGGAGCGGGGCACCGATGATGTACTGCGCGGTTTTCACCACCCGTTGTAGTGCATTCCTGTCCGCTACGGTGCAACTGCTGTACCATACCGTGAAGCAGGTGGTCAGGATGCTTTCGATGGTACAGCGGTAAAAGTTGGTCAGGATCTGGGGGGACAGGTGAGCTTTCTTGAGCCTCCTCAGGAAGTAAAGGCGCTGCTGCGCCTTTTTGATCAGCTTGGAGGTGTTGAGGGACCAACACCCTCAGCAAGGTGTTGTGGAACCTTCTGCGCTCCAAAGAATAAAGCCCTATTTTGTTCAACCTTTCTCTGTAACTTAGGTGCTGAAACCCAGGCACAAGGATGGCATCAAGTCGGAAAGGGCATGGAAGAAATTCACCAGCGTGTTTTCTGGGATCAGACACACAGCGGGTCAGGCAGAATTTCTCAAGGAATAGGTGACGTTTCGGGCCGAGACCCTTCTTCAGTGTCTGCCTTCGGTTTAAACCAACATCTGCAGTTCCTCACTGCACATGTTATCTGCGTTTATGGGCTTGGTTGGATTTAGTAATTATTGATAGGGAAGGTTTAGAAGTATATGGGCCAAATACGGGGAAACAGGCAAACTAGCCGGGAAAAATGGGACGGGCCTGAAGAAGCGTCTCGACCTGAAACGTCACCCATTCCTTCTGTCCAGAGATGCTGCCTGTCCCGCTGAGTTACTCCAGCATTTTGTGTCTATCTTCAGTTTAACCCAGCATCTGCAGTTCTTGCTTACCCAAATGGGACTAAATGGATTGGGCAAAACCCATGGGACTGCACAGTGGTGCTACCTATGGCAGCTCGTTCCATACACCCACCACCCTCTGTATGGGATAGTTTCCCCTCAGATTCCCATTAAATCTTTCCACTCTCACCTTGAACCTATGTCCTCCGGCTCTTGATTCCCCTACTCTGGGTACAAGGCTGTGCATCTACCCAGTCTATTCCCCTCATGATCTTTATAAGATCACCCTCTCGTTCTCATCCCCCATACGGGCGGTCACGGTGGAGCTGCTGCCTTACAGCGAATGCAGCGCCGGAGACCCGGGTTCGATCCCGACTACGGGCGCTGTCTGTACGGCGTTTGCACATTCTCCCCGTGACCTGCGTGGGGTTTTCTCCGAGATCTTCGGTTTCCTCCCCCACTCCAAAGACGTGCAGGCATGTAGGTTAATTTTTTAAGTCACTCCTGAAGACATATCTATTCTCCATGGCCTTTGTAGACCAGTGAGGTGTTGAATTGTTTATTAACTTTATTTGCTTGGTTTTGCTGCGTTGTTCGTACTCGTGTTTTATGTTTTTTAATTTATTGTTTGGATTTTTGTATGTAATTTATGCGCCTCGTGTTAGTTGTATGTTCTGTTGTTCTGCCTGTTTTATGATATCTTGCTTGTTTTCTTTTTTCTGTACAGCACTTTGGTCAGCTTTGGTTGTTTTTAAGGTGCTTAACAAATAAAGTTATTATTATTATTATTAATTGACTTGGTATGAATGAAAATTGTCGTGTGTGTGTGTGTGTGTGTGTGTGTGTGTGTGTGTGTGTGTGTGTGTGTGTGTGTGTGTGTGTGTGTGTGTGTGTGTGTGTGTGTGTGTGTGTGTGTGTGTGTGTGTGTGTGTGTGTGTGTGTGTGTGTGTGTGTGTGTGTGTGTAGGATCGTGTTAATGTGTGGGGATCGCAGGTTGGCGAGGACTCGGTGGGCCGAAGGATCTGTTTCCCCGCTGTATCTCTAAACTAAAACTATCCCTCTAGCCTTAGAATCTTCTGCCCTTGGGATATAAAGATGGTGAGTGTTTACTTACTCCAGCATTTTGTGTCTATCTTCGATTTGGATTGGATTCAATTTTATTGTAATTGCACTTTTCAGTGCAACAAAATGGTTTAGAATGATTTAAACCAGCATCTACAGTTCTTTCCTACTCATTTTGTACATTTTGTACATTTGGTAAATGTAAAAATTGTCTCTGGTGGGTATGGGATAGTGTTAAGGTGCGGGGATCGCTGGTCGGCGCGGACCTGGCCTGTTTCCACGCTGTACCTCTAAACATGTACTCCCCATATCACTTGACCTCTATTGGAATCAAGGGATATGGGGAGAAGGCAGGCACGGGTTATTGATTGGGGACGATCAGCCATGACTTCCTGGACTTCCCCGGTGTTGGGGGCGATCAGCCATGACTTCCTGGACTTCCCCGGTGTTGGGGAAGTCCAGGACAAGGGGTCACAGCTTAAGGGTAGAGGGGAAATCCTTTAGGACCGAGATGAGGAAAACATTTTTCACACAGAGAGTGGTGAATCTCTGGAACTCTCTGCCACAGAAGGTAGTTGAGGCCACAGTTCATTGGCTATATTTAAGAGGGAGTTAGATGTGGCCCTTGTGGCTAAAGGGATCAGGGGGGTAGGGAGAGAAGGCAGGCACGGGATACTGAGTTGGATGATCATATTGAATGGCGGTGCAGGCTCGAAGGGCCGAATGGCCTAATCCTGCACCTATTTTCTATGTTTCTATGATCACAATGAATGGCGGTGCTGGCTCGAAGGGCCGAATGGCCTCCTCCTGCACCTATTTTTCTATGTACCATACACAACAAAGAGTGCAAAGAGGAAAATAGCAGAGCGTAGAAAATAGTTTAACTGCATTGTAACGTAACGGCTACAGAGGAAAAGTCCAGCATCTGCAATGAAGCAGCTCATTCCTGTTCGTCATGACTTTACAATTTTATAGACTACAATTAAATCCCCCTCAACCACATTCCAATAGCCACCCAACCCTGACACAAACAAGGACCTGTTTTTATACACCTTTTCAGGACATTCAGTTAACGCTGTCAAAAACAAAGGGCATGTCAGTTAAACCGAGCACTTAAAACGTATTTATGGATTTGAGAGGCAAGAGTGAACATTCTGGTTCGCCACTGGGACTAGATAAATGGAATCACATTCCGCCCACTCACGCTGCATAAAACTAATCACACCCAGTCTGAGCCACCAACAGACAGATCATAATACGCTGCCTTACAGAAAGGGATACCCCTTGCACGCAGAGGGAAATCCAACCAACCATCCCCTCTCCCATCAGGCAAAAGGTGGAGATGTGTGAGAACACACACCACCAGATTCAGAGTTTCTTCCCAGCTGTGATCAGGCAACTGAACCATCCTACATAACCCAGAGAGCAGTACTGAACTACTATCTGTTAACAGGCAACTGAACCATCCTACCTCAACCAGAGAGCACTGCTACCTAAAGTCTGAAGAAGGGTCTCGACCCGAAACGTCGCCTATTTCCTTCGTTCCATAGATGCTGCCTCTCCAACATTTTTGTCCACCTCTGATGGCCCTCGGACTATCCTTGATCGGACTTTGCTGGCTTTACCTTGCACTAAACGCCATTCCCTTATCATGAATCTACACACTGTAAGTGGATCAATTGTAAATCGCGTATCGTGTTTTCCGCAACAACAAACAACAAACAAACGGACATACGCAAATAAGGCCTGTGGAGAGGATGTTTCCACTAGTGGGAGAGTCTAGAACTAGAGGCCACAGCCTCAGAATTAAAGGACGTCCTTTTAGGAAGGAGATGAGGAGAAATTCATTTAGAGGATGTTTCCACTAGTGGGAGAGTCTAGAACTAGAGGCCACAGCCTCAGAATTAAAGGATGTCCTTTTAGGAAGAGATGAGGAGAAATTTATTTAGTCAGAGGGTGGTGAATCTGTGGAATTCTTACCACAGAGGGCGGTGGAGGCCAAGGCAATGGATATTTTTAAGGCAGAGATAGATAGATTCTTGATTAGCGTGGGTGTCAGAGGCTATCGGGAAGAAGGCATTAGAATGGGGTTAGGGGAGATAGATCAGCCATGATTGAATGGCGGAGTAGACTTGATGGGCCGAATGGCCTAATTCCACTCCTATCTCTTATGACCTAATAATATTAATCTGGAGGATCAAGACAGGGCAGCCTACTTATGGGCACATTTTGATAGTAATGCCCCCGATTCCAAAATATGATTGAATCCCAAAAACAACTCCTGAAATTGGATGTGTGGGAAGGAATTGCAGGTGCTGGTTTAAACCGAAGACAGGCACAAAATGCTGGAGTGACTTGGTGGGATAGGCAGCATCTCTGGGTGACGTTTCGGGTCTGAAGAGGGGTCTCGCCCCGAAACGTCACCCAGTCCTTCTCTCCAGAGATGCTGCTTGTCCCGCTGAGTTACTCCAGCATTTTGTGTGTATCTCCCTGAAATAGGATCACAGCCCATCTGGCGTTTGGTCAGAGTGGATCAAGGCCCGTTCAACATTGCTTTTGAGAGAATCGCTGTGCTTAACAAAGGGGATTGCAGCCCACCTCAAGTACAATGGGGATCATATTCCACACCTGCTCAACCCACATCCGTCCCACAGAACACAAAGAGATCAAAGTGTTTAAGAAGGAACTGCAGATGCTGGAAAATCGAAGGTACACAAAAATTCTGGAGAAACTCAGCGGGTGCAGCAGCATCCATGGAGCGAAGAAAATAGGCAACGTTTTGGGCCGAAACCCTTCTCCAGTCTGAAGAAGGGTTTCGGCCCAAAACGTTGCCTATCTCCTTCGCTCCATAGATGCTGCTGCACCCGCTGAGTTTCTCCAGCATTTTTGTGTACCTACAAAGAGATCAAAGCCCTGACTCCAACTTCCGATCAAAGGGAATTACAGTGGGGAGGCGCAGCGGTAGAGTTGCTGCCTCCCAACGCCAGAGACCCGGGTTCGATCCTGACTACAGGTGCTGTCTGTGTGGAGTTGGCACGTTCTCCCTGTGACCGCGTGGGTTTCCTCCAGGTGCTCCAGTTTCCACCCACACTCCAAAGACGTGCAGGTTTGTAGCTTAATTGGCTTCTGTAAAGTGTTGCTAGTGTGTAGGATAGAACTAGTGTATGGCTGATCGCTGGTCAACATGGACTCAGTGGGCCGAAGGGCCACTCCCTCCTCCCTCTTCCGTCCCTCCCTCCCTCCCTAAAATCACGAGAGGAATAGATTGGGTAGATGCACAGAGTCTCTTGCCTAGAGTAGGGGAATCGAGGACCAGAGGACATAGGTTCAAGGTGAAGGGGAAAAGATTTAATAGGAAAAATAACTTTTTCACACAAAGGGTGGTGGGTGTATGGAACGAGCTGCCAGAGGAGGTAGTTGAGGCTGGACTATCCCAACGTTTAAGAAACATTTAGACAGGTACATGGATAGGACAGGTTTGGAGGGACATGGACTAAATGCAGGCAGGTGGGACTAGTGTAGATAGAAACATAGAAATTAGGTGCAGGAGTAGGCCATTCGGCCCTTCGAGCCTGCACCGCCATTCAATATGATCATGGCTGATCATCCAACTCAGTATCCCGTACCTGCCTTCTCTCCATACCCCCTGATCCCTTTAGCCACAAGGGCCACATCTAACTCCCTCTTAAATATGGCCAATGAACTGTGGCCTCAACTACCTTCTGTGGCAGAGAGTTCCAGAGATTCACCACTCTGTGTGAAAAATGTTTTTCTCATTTCAGTCCTAAAGGATTTCCCCTTTGTGACCCCTTGTCCTGGACGTCCCCAACATCGGGAACAATCTTCCTGCATCTAGCCTGTCCATCAGATGGGATATGTTGGCCCGTGTGCACTGAATGGCCTGTACCCACATTGTATGACTCTATGAATATGCCTCCAACGAATCTTACAACATCTACTGATGTACCATGGACAGGATGCATCACAGCTTGGGTTTGGCAGCAGCTCTGCCCGAGATGACAAGAAAATGCAGAAAGTTGTGGATGTAGCCCGGTGCAACACACAGACCAGCTTTATTCCCCCCCCTCCCCCACATTAATTCCAT
>NW_026576255.1:100000-133721 GCF_028641065.1 Leucoraja erinaceus
CATTCTCCAGCCTTCTCCCCATAACAATAGACAATAGGTGCAGGAGTAGGCCATTCGGCCCTTCGAGCCAGCACCGCCATTCAATGTGATCATGGCTGATCATCCCCAATCAGTACCCCGTTCCTGCCTTCTCCCCATATCCCCTGACTCCGCTATTCTTAAGAGCCCTATCTAGCTCTCTCTTGAAAGCATCCAGAGAACCTGCCTCCACCGCCCTCTGAGGCAGAGAATTCCACAGACTCACCACTCTCTGTGAGAAAAAGTGTTCCCTCGTCTCCGTTCTAAATGGCTTACTCATTATTCTTAAACATTTTGACACACTCAATATTAAAGAGCCTTTCAATCTCCACTTGAAACAGACCCAATGTCTTGGCCTCCACCGCATTTCATCAGTGGCAATGAATGCCAGATTCACCACCCTCTGGCTAAAGAAACTCCTGCTCATCTCCTTCTTCACGGTATGTCATTTAATTCTGAGGCAGTGCCCTCTGGTTCTAGGCTCCTGCCTTCTCCCCGTAACTTTTGATGCCCGTACTAATCAAGGCCCTTTCATTCTCCACTTCAAACATACCGAATATCTTGGCCCCCACAACTGTCTGTGGCAATCAGTTCCACACATCCACCACCCTCAAGCAAAATAAATTCTTCCTCATCTCCATTCTGAAGGTACGTCATAAGGTCATAAGTGATTGAGAATTAGGCCATTCGGCCCATCAAGTCTACTCCGCCATTCAATCGTGGTTGGTCTATCTCTCCCTCCTAACCCCATTCTCCTGCCTTCCCCCGTATCCACTGACTTGGCCTCCACAGCCGTCTGTGGCAAAGAATCCAACAGATTCACCATCCACTGGCAAACAAAATTCCTCCTCATCTCCATTCTGAAGGTGCGTCCTCTTGTTCTGAGGCTGTGCCCTCTAGTTCTACTCTCCCACCACTGGAAACATCCTTTCCACATCCATGGATAGCAAAGGTTTCGAGGGATATGGGATTAGCTTAGATGGGCATACATTGGTCGGCAAGGAAGAGTCGGGCCAAAGGGCCTGTTTATGTCTCTCTGACTATGTTTGGTTTAGAGATACAGCGCGGAAACAGGCCCTTTGGCCCGTGCCGACCAGCGATACAGACACACACACACACACGACAATTTTTACATTTACCAAGCCAATTAACCTACAAACCTGTACGTCTTTGGAATGTGGGAGGAAACCGAAAATCTCAGAGAAACCTTAGCAGGTCACGGGGAGAACGTACAAACTCCGTACAGACAGCGCCCGTAAACGGGATCGAACCCGGGTCTCCGGCGCTGCAAGGCAGCAACACTACCGCTGCGCCTCCGTGCCACCCTGCCCTGCCCTCTGATAGTAATTGTGACTCCACACTGGAAACACTCATCTCACTGCTCTCATCGAGAAGATGATTGAGGAGCCCGTGAACCATTCCCTCCAGGTGCAAGAACAGCTTCATCAGACATCAGGCTGTTGAAAGACCCTGCTCAGCACCAGCCTCAACTACTGAGGTTGCATCGTGTGCTTTGACTTGCATCAATACGGTCTTGAGAAGACACAAAGTGCTGGCGTAACTCAGCGGATCAGGCGACATCTCTGGAGAACGTGGACAGGTGATGGTACACATAAATGCTGGAGAAACTCAGCGGGTGCAGCAGCATCTATGGAGCGAAGGAAATAGGTAACGTTTCGGGCCAAAACCCTTCTTCAGACTGATAGGGGGTGGCGGGGAGAAGGAAGGAAAAAGGAGGAGGAGGAGCCCGAGGGCTGGGGGATGGGAGTAGACAGCTCGAGGGCTGAGGAAGGGGAGGAGACAACAAGGGCTAACAAAATTGGGAGAATTTAATGTTCATGCCCGCAGGATGCAGACTCCCCAAGCGGAATATGAGGTGCTGTTCCTCCAATTTCCGGTGTTGCTCACTCTGGCCATGGAGGGGACCCAGGACAGAGAGGTCGGATTGGGAATGGGAGGGGGAGTTGAAGTGCTGAGCCACCGGGAGGTCAGGTAGGTTCTTGCAGACCGGACGGAGGTGTTCGGCGAAACGATCGCCCAGCCTCCGATTAGTCTCACCGATGTGGACAGGTGATATGGACAGGTGATGTTTCGGGTTGGGACCTTTCCTCAGACTTTAGACCCAGAACGTCACCTACAAATACTTGTCATCGCTGAAGAGACAAGGAAGTGCGGATGCTGGTTTACACAGAAAGACACAGAGCTCTGGAGTAACTCAGTGGACAGGCAGCATCTCTGGAGAATGATGTTTTTGGGTCAGGACCCTTCTGGAAGAGGAGGAGAATGTCTTCAAGTGCCAGGAACCTGGTTTCGGGTCAGGACTCAACCTTGGTCAGAAGATGGGTCTCGACCTGAAACATGGGGTGGAAGATTGCAACCTACACGCGGTCCGCCCTGTATCGATTAATGCAATCAACTCGACGTGCAAACGGAAGATCAAATAAAGCAAGTTGTCCAACAACTGTGCACGCCCAAAGAAGAAGAAGACCTGAAACATTACTTATCCATGTTCTCCAGAGATGCTGCCAGACCTGCTGAGCTACTCCAGCACTTTATCTCTTCTTTCGCAAACCAACATCTGCAGTTCCTTATCTCTTCATTATGGTATTGTTTACCTAGATCAGTGGTTCCCAACCCTCTTTAGCTCATGGCACCCTTGGGATCGTTTAATTTTTCTGTGCCCCCCCTCCCCCCCCCCCCGACAATATTAGCGGAAAAAAAGTACTTCAATATTATAATACCTTCCATAAAAATATCAGTGTCTATTAATTCCACATATATTCTCTTTTATTCTATTCCGCAAACATCAAAAATATTTCAACTATTTTAATTTAATTTAAATTTATTAGAACTGCAATTTAGGAAGCAACAGGGTGCCCTGGAGAGGAAAAGACTACAAAAAGTAGTAAACACTGCCCAGTCCATCATCGGCTCTGACCTTCCTTCCATCGAGGGGATCTATCGCAGTCGCTGCCTCAAAAAGGCTGGCAGTATCATCAAAGACCCACACACCATCCTGGCCACACACTCATCTCCCTGCTACCTTCAGGTAGAAGGTACAGGAGCCTGAAGACTGCAACGACCAGGTTCAGGAATAGCTGCTTCCCCACAGCCATCAGGCTATTAAACCTGGCTCGGACAAAACTCTGATTATTAATAGCCCATTATCTGTTATTTGCACTTTATCAGTTTATTTATTCATGTGTGTGTATATATTTATATTATGGTATATGGACACACTGATCTGTTTTGTAGTCAATGCCTACTATGTTCTGTGTGCTGAAGCAAAGCAAGAATTTCATTGTGCTATACAGGGACACATGACAATAAACACACTTGAAGTTGAACTAGCTCTGTGGCCCCCCTTCATTGAACCTGTGGCCCCCTAAATCCCCAAAATGTTCTGTGGCCCCCCTGAAATTTAAATGGCCCCAGGTTGGGAATCACTGACCTAGATAACCAAGAATTTATTGTACAGTAACAGACCTCTCTATAATGGATTTCTCTCATTGCCCCGACACCCCACTTCCGCCAGTCACCCAACGAGCCTGCATCAGGCAGTGGGAGTGGAGAGAGGGAGCAGGCCCGTCCCTGGCTCACTGCGTGTGGGCCGGGGGGGCTCTGTGGCTCCCTGGCCTGTGAATATCCGCTTGTTTATCTGACCCCCCCCCACAACACTATGTTTCTTCACTCCCATCCTCGGGTTAAACTTTACCCCGAAGAAAGACACAAAATGCTGGACTAACTCAGCAGGACATGCAGCATCCGACACGAAACGCCACCCATTACTTCTCTCCAGAGATGCCGCCTTCCCCGCTGAGTTACTCCGGCATTTTGCGTCTATTTTCAGTGTAAACCAGCATCTGCAGTTCCTTCCTACACGCTTAAAACTTTATCCCCACACCCCCTCGCTCGGTTATAACGGACCATCGGTAATAACGTGGTCCACTATTGTGAGGGGTTCCTGTATATTTATTTGTTATGCTTGCAGATCGGCAGCGAGTAAGAATGTTATTGTCCCGCTACATATGACAATTAAACCCACTCGACAAGGGTCTCGACTTGAAACGTCACCCATTCATTCTCTCCAGAGATGCTGCCTGTCCCACCGAGTTACTCCAACATTTTGTGTCTACGGTTTAAACTAGCATCTGCAGTTCCTTCCTACACACTTGACCCTTGACATTTTGGGAATGACACATTTCAGTTACAAAGGGATTATAGTTCCTGTTTGGTCAATGGTGTTTTATCATGAATGTTTTATTATTATTAACGTTTAGTGTTTTCTGAGTCATTCGTAACTGTCACTGTATGTGTCATGTTGTTACTTGTGGGCGGAGCACCAAGGCAAATTCCTTGCATGTGAATACTTGGCCAATAAACTTATTTACTTACTTACTTACTTATTTCCCCCCCTCTATTTCATTAGAAGGCGTAGGAGGTTCGGCATGTCCCCAACAACTCTCACCGACTTCTACAGATGCGACGTAGAAAGCATTTGATCGGGGAAGCATCACAGCACGGTTTGGGAACAGCTCCGTCCAAGACCGCAAGGAATCGCAGCAAATAGTGGACGCAGCCCAGACCATCACACAAACCAACCTCCCTTCCACTGTCTCCATCTACACCTCACGCTGCCTCGGCAAGGCCAGCAGCATCATCAAGGACCTGTCTCGCCCCAGCCACTCCCTCTTCTCCCCTCCCTTTGGGCAAAAGGTACAGAAGTGTGAAAACGCACACTTCCCAATTCAGGACAGTTTCTTCCCGGCTGTTATCAGACAACTGAACCATCCTACCACAACCAGAGAGCAGTGCTGAACTACAATCTACCTCTTTGGTGACCCTCGGACAATCTTTGATTGAACTTTGCTGGCTTTACCTTTCACTAAATGTTATTCCCTTATCATGTATCTGTACACTGTAAATGGCTCGATTGTAATCATGTATTGTCTTTCTGCTGACTGGATAGCACGCAACAAAGGCTTTTCACTGTACCTCGGTACACGTGACAATAAACTGAACTGAACACCAAACTAAGCTAAACTCCATACAAAATGAATCACAAAATTGCCACCTGCCATACAAACAGTTATCACAGGGCACATTTGCATCCATACAAACATAGACAATAGATGCAGGAGTAGGCCATTCGGACCTTTGAACCAGCACAGCCAATCAATGTGACCATGGATCCTGAAATGGGGGGGGGGGGGGGGGGGGGGGGGGGGGGGGGGGGGGGATTTTGACCCAATATCAGTACCCCCGTTCCTGCCTTCTCCCCATATCCCCTGACTCCACTATCTTTAAGAGCCCTATCTAGCTCTCTCTTGAAAGTATCCAAAGAACCCGCCGAGTTGTATTGTTATATATCCCAGATAGAACAATGAAATTCTTACTTGCTGCAGCACAACAGAATATGTAAACCTAGTACACTGTAAACAATATGATAAATGAGGGAGGAAATAAAGATCAGTGTGTATATACAAACACACTCACGTACAAGACAGGTACATGGATAGGAGAAGTTTGGAGGGATATATACCTAGATGCACAGTGTCTCTTGCCCAGAGTGGGGGAATCGAGGACCAGAGGACATAGGTTTAAGATGAAGGGGAAAAGATTTAATAGGAATCTGAGGGGTAACATTTTCACACAAAGGGTGGTGGGTGTATGGAATGAGCTGCCAGAGGAGGTAGTTGAGGCTGGGACCATCTATACGTTTAAGGAGCAGTTAGACAGGTACATGGATGGGACCGGTTTGGAGGGATACGGACCAAATGCTGGCAGATGGGACTAGTGTAGTTGGGACATGTTGGCCAGTGCGGGCAAGTTGGGCCGAAGGGCCTGTTTCCATGCTCTATGGCTCTCAATGACAACCCTGAAGCTTCCACCCCCCTCCCTCACACGGGAACCCCTCCCACAGGAATAGGATAACCAGCATCTTGTCTCTCGCCATTCAGCCCACAAATAACTATTCTCCAGTTCCTCTCGACCCAAAACGTCACCCATTTCCTTTTCCCTCGGAGATGCTGCCCGCTTTTTGTGCCTATCTATTCTCCCAATCAGCAGTTTCTGGATAACCCCCACCAGCCAGCCCACAGTCGACAGTCTCCGACTCGTCACTGTCCAACTATCTCATACAGTCATTCAGCACAGAAACAGGCCCTTCGGCCCAACTTGCCCATGCCCACCAACATGCCCCATCCGCACTAGTCCCACCTGCCCGTGCTTTACCCCTATCTCTCTACACCTTCCCTGTCCATGCACCTGTCCAAATGTCGTTTTGTTATAATCCCAACCTCCTCCAGCAGCTCATTCCATACACCCACCACCCTCTGGGAAAAAGTTGCCCCTCGGATTCCTATTAATTCTTTTCCGTCTCAGCTTAAACCTATGTCCCCTGGCGCTCAATTCTCCTACTCTGGGTAAAACATTCTGTGCATTTACCCTAGCTGTGCCTCTCATAATCTTATCCCCCCCCCCCCCCCACCCCACCCCACCCCCCCCAATCAAGGCCTCCTGAGAACTACTATCCAACTGCACCAAGGAAATACTAGCCACCTCTTTGTTTAAGAAAGAACCGCAGATGCTGGAAAAATCGAAGGTAGACGAAAATGCTGGAGAAACTCAGCGGGTGAGGCAGCATCTATATCTCCATAGATGCTGCCTCACCCGCTGAGTATCTCCAGCATTCTTGTCTACTATCTACCTCTTTGGTGACCCTCAGACTATCCATGTTCGGACTTTGCTGGCTTTACCTTGCACTAAATGTTATTCTCTTATCATGTATCTATACATTGTAAATGGCTCGATTGTAATCATGTATTGTCTTTCCGCTGACAACAAAACAAAACAACACACAACAAAAGCTCTCGACCCGAAACGTCACCCATTCCTTCTCTCCAGAAATGCTGCCTGTCCCGCTGAGTTACTCCCCGCATTTTGTGTCTATCTTCAATTTAAACCAGCATCTGCAGTTCCTTCTCATAAACTAAACTTGTGAGGGAGTTCCTGATCCCAAACTTCAAGAATTGGGGGGGAGATTTTGACCCAATTCCCTTCCCATGGGAGGTGGGGCCACTGTGGCCACGTTCTCCCCCTCCCTCAATATAGGGGGTCTCGCAACCCCAATCTCACCCCCTCCTCTCAAGAGATGGGGTCTTCCCCACTTGGTTGGGACCTACTGAGCCCCAACCCCCTTAAAGGACAGGGAGGGGGGGAGGGGGGTTTAGCCCCCATTCTCTACCCCTTCCCCTTTCCAGAGATGTCTCCCCACAACAACCTCCCTTGAAGAACACAATTCTCTCCCACACTCCCCTCAAGAAAGGTGGTCTCCCCCCACAGGGTTGGGGGAGGAGGGGAAGTTCCTGACCTCTGACACAGTTTTCTCTCTCTCCCCCAACCTTGCCGGGGGGGGGGGGGGGGGGCCCAAACCCCCCCCCCCCCCCCCCATTTCTCTCAGGATGAGGAGGAATCCCATAACCTCAATCTGACACCCTGACAAGAGGAATTGTGAACCCCAGTTTTGCCCCCCAACCCAGTGTCTCATTCCCCCCCCCTTTCCACAGTAAGTGTATCTCCTCCCCAAGTTGTCTCCTTACCCCCTCTCCTCCCCACCCCAAGTGTCCACCAGTTGACTACCCCCCCCCTCACACCCCAGGTTGTTGTCTCCCCCCCCCCCCCACCCCCCCCCCCCCCACACCCTGTGTCTCCCCCCATGTCCCCCTCACCCCACGTCTCCCCACTGTCTCCACTCCACCAGTTGACTACCCCCCCCCCCTCACACACACCCCACACCCCAGTTGTCTCCCCCCCCACACCCTGTGTCTCCCCCCATTTCTCTCAGGATGAGGGGGAATCCCATAACCTCAATCTCCCTGACAAGAGGAATTGTGAACCCTAGTTTCCCCCCCCAACCCAGTGTCTCGGTCCCCCCCTTTCCCACAGTAAGTGTATCTCCTCCCCAAGTTGTCTCCTTACACCCTCTCCCCCACACCCCAAGTGTCCACCAGTTGTCTCCCCTCCCTCCCCCCAACCCCATGGCGGGGTCTCCCCCCGGATGTCCCCGGGCTGTCACGGTGCCAGGGCCGCGTACAGAGAGGCCCAGCACCCCCCCCCCCCCCCCCCCCCCCCCCCCCAACCCTGTCCTCCCCCCAGATGTCCCCGGGCTGTCACGGTGCCAGGGCCGCGTACAGAGAGGCCAGTCCCCCCCCCCCCACCCCCTGCTGCCCCCCGGTACCCACTTGAATCCCAGGCCCCGCAGATGCTGCCCGATGAGGCGGATGACGTCCTCGTCGGCCCGGGTCAGGCGCTTCTTCTTGCGGCCGGTGCCGGTGCCGGTGCCGGTGCCGGTGGCGGGGCCGGTGCCGGGGTCGGGGCCGTCGGGCTGGAGGCCGAGGGCCGGGTGAGGAGGAGGTGGCGGTGGAGGTGGAGGAGGCGGCGGCGGCAGCTGTCCGTTGGCGGCGGTCTGTGCCTGTGTCTGTGTCTGTGTCTGTGCGCCGTTGGTGCTGGGTGTGGAGGCGGCGGGGGCCGGGGTTGTAGCGGGGGCCGGTGCCGAGGCCGGGGCCGCCTGCTGCTGCTGCATGGCGATGACGGTGCTGCTGCTGCCGCTACTGTGGCGGTGGCGGCGGCGGCGGCGGCGGCGAGGCCCGGGCCCGGGCCCGCTGGCGGACACTCGCTGCTTCTTCCTGGGGGGAGGCGGCGGCAGCGGGGACGGGGACGGAGACGGAGACGGAGACGGAGAGGCTCCACCGGGCTCCGAGTCCGACGACGAGGCCAGAGTGGTGCGTTGGGCGGCGCCGAGGAAAGGCCGCGGTCGGCAGCTGCCGGAGTGGGCCCCGCGTCTGCGCGGCGCGTCATCAAAACAACGCGCTCGCGTCACTGGCCGCGCCGCGCCGCGCCGCGCATCACGTCACCTCATCCCGCGGCGTGACGTCACCCCGCTCCGTCACGCCGCCACCCCGCCGTGTCATCCCCGGTGACGTCACCCACCCACCCGTCTCCAGGCAACCGGCCCGTTCCCCCATCACGTCGCTCCCGCGTCACCGACGACACACGTGGCATTACGTCACGCCACCCAGTGACATCATCCCCAGTGACATCATCCCCATTGACATCATCCTCCAATGACATCATCCCAGTGACATCATCCCCATTGACATCATCCCCATTGACATCATCCCCAGTGACATCATCCCCAGTGACATCATCCCCAGTGACATCATCCCCAGTGACATCATCCCCCAGTGACATCATCCCCCAGTGACATCTTCCCCCAGTGACATCATCCCCATTGACATCATCCCCAGTGACATCATCCCCATTGACATCATCCCCATTGACATCATCCCCAGTGACATCATCCCCCAGTGACATCTTCCCCCAGTGACATCATCCCCAGTGACATCATGCCCCAGTGACATCATCCCCCCCCCAGTGACATCATCCCCCTGTGACATCATCCCCCAGTGACATCATCCCCATTGACATCATCCCCCAATGACATAATCCCAGTGACATCATCCCCCATTGACATCATCTCCCAGTGACCTCTCCCCCCAGTGACATCATCCCCGAGTGCCATCATCCCCAGTGACATCCCCCAGTGACATCATCCCCAGTGACATCATCCACCAGTGACATCATCCCCAGTGACATCATCCCCAGTGACATTGTCCCCAGTGACATCATCCCCCAATGACATCATCATCCCCAGTGACATTGTCCACCAGTGACATTGTCCACCAGTGACATCATCCCCCAGTGACATCGTCCACCAGTGACATCGTCCACCAGTGACATCATCCCCCAGTGACATCGTCCACCAGTGACATCGTCCCCCAGTGACATCATCCCCCAGTGACCTAATCGCCAAGTGACATCATCCCCCAGTGACATCGTCCACCAGTGACATCGTCCACCAGTGAAATCATCCCCCAGTGACATCGTCCACCAGTGACATCATCCCCAGTGACATCATCCCCCAGTGACATCATCCCCCAGTGACATCATCGCCAAGTGACATCATTCCCCAGTGACATCTCCCCCAGTGACATCATCCCTAGTTATATCATCCAGCAGTAACATCATCAACCAGTAACATAATCCCAGAGACATCATCCCCAGTAACATAATCTCCCAGTGAAATCATCCGCATTGACATCATCTTCATGTTACATCATCCCCAGTGACATCATCCCCAGTGACATCATCCCCATTGACATCATCCTCCAATGACATAATCCCAGTGACATCATCCTCCAATAACATCATCCCCATTGACATCATCCCCAGTGACATCATCCCCATTGACATAATCTCCCAGTGACCTCATCCCCCAGTGACATCATCCCCATTGACATCATCCCCATTGACATCCCCAGTGACCTCATCCCCCAGTGACATCATCCCCATTGACATCATCCCCATTGACATCATCCCCAGTTACCTCATCATCCCCCAGTGACATCATCCCCAGTGACACATCATCTCCCCAGTGACCTCTCCCCCAGTGACATCATCCCCCAGTGACCTCTCCCCCAGTGACATCATCTCCCAGTGACATGACCTCTCCCCCAGTGACATCATCCCCCCAGTGACATCATCCCCAGTGACCTCATCCCCCAGTGACATCCCAGAGACCCCCCAGTACATAATCATCCCCCAGTGACATCATCCCCATTAACATCATCTCCCAGTGACATCATCCCCCAGTGACATCATCCCCCAGTGACATCATCCCCATTGACATAATCTCCCAGTGAACTCATCCCCCAGTGACATCATCCCCATTGACATCATCTCCCAGTGACCTCTCCCCCAGTGACATCATCCCCCAGTGACATCATCCCCAGTGACATCCCCATCCCCATCCCCCAGTGACCTCTCCCCCAGTGACATCATCTCCCAGTGACCTCTCCCCCATTGACATCATCTCCCAGTGACCTCTCCCCCAGTGACATCATCCCCCAGTGACCTCTCCCCCAGTGACATCATCCACCATTGACCTCCCACCATCTGGTCCCTGTATCAATACAACCGCTGGTGTCATTGCATCGCTGCCTCACGTCAATAGACAATAGGTGCAGGAGTAGAGGCCATACGGCCCTTCGAGCCAGCACCGCCATTCAATGTGATCATGGCTGATCATCCACAATCAGTACCCCGTTCCTGCCTTCTAGATGGAGAATTGGCTGCAGCTGCACAAGGTTTAGGTTTATTATTGTCACGTGTACCGAGGTACAGTGAAAAGTGTTGTTCTGCATGCTATGCAAACAGATCAGGTATTCCATACACAGATCAAGACAAACTCCAGTACAACAGGTGGAGCAAAGGGGAAGATACAGAGTGCAGAATATAGTTCTCAGCGTTGTAGCGCACCAGTTCCCAGAGACAAAGTCCAATGTCCACAATGGGGTAGAGGTAAATGGGACAGTACTGTAGCTTATGGAAGGACCGTTCAGAAGCCTGATAACAGGGGAAGAAGCTGTTCCTGAATCTGGTGGTGCGCGCTTTCAAGCTAATGTACCTTCTGCCGGACGGGAGCGGGGAGAAGGGGGAATGATCCGTCTGGGACAAGTCTTTTATTATTTTAAAAAATGACAAAGTGCAGGAGTGACTCAGCAGGATAGGCAGCATCTCTGGAGAACATGTTCTGCTTTAGACAATAGACAATAGGTGCAGGAGTAGGCCATTCGGCCCTTCGAGCCAGCACCGCCATTCAATGTGATCATGGCTGATCATCCCCAACCAGTCACCCGAGAACCTGCAGACAACTAGTTACCTGGCAACCCGTCTCCTGGCAACCAGTCTCCTAGCAACCAGTCACCCGGCAACCCGTCTCCTAGCAACCAGTCTCCTGGCAACCAGTCACCCGGCAAGCAGTTACCCGACAACCAGTCACCCGGCAACCAGTCTCCCTGGCAACCAGTCTCCTGGCAACCAGTCACCTGGCAACCAGTCACCCAGCAACCAGTCACCCGGCAACCAGTCTCCTAACAACCAGTCACCCAGCAACCAGTCTCCTAGCAACCAGTCACCCAGCAACCAGTCACCCGGAAACCAGTCACCCGGCAACCAGTCGCCCGGCAACCAGTCTACCTGGCAACCCGGCTCCAGGGAGCCCACAGAGAGCTAGTTACCTGGCAACCAGTCACCCGGCAACCCATCGCCTGGCAACCTGTTTGTGGGGGGAGTCCACAGACAAACATTCGCTGAGGTAAAACAAAGGGGGGGAAGGTCGATGAGGAATGACGGGAGGAGATGTTTTGTGGTGGAGGCAGGTTCATTGTGCTGGAGGAACTGCATCAATATATGGAGAGGGAAAAGTTGTCAAATACAGGGAGCTGAATGTGGGCGGTCACGGTGGTGCAGCGGGTAGTGCTGCTGCCTCACAGCGCCGGAGACCCGAGTTCCATCCTGACTACGGGTGCTGTCTGTACGGAGTTTGCACGTTCTCCCCGTGACCTGCCTGGGTTTTCTCCGGCTGCTCCATATGACCTGCGGGTTTGTAGGTTAGTGGATGAGAAAGTGGTTAGTAGGCCCACTGGTTTCAGTAGATATTGCAAAATTGTCCGTAGTGTGTGTGTGTGTGTAGGATAGTACTAGTGTATGGGGTGGTCGCTGGTCGGCGTTGGGCCGAAGGGCCTGTTTCCGCGCTGTATCTCTCTCGGCTAAAGTAAAAATCTAAATTAAATGGACACAAAGGGTTTCATGGCTTAGAGTTTATTTTTAGACTCAGCATGGAAACAGGCCCTTCAGCCCATCGAGTCCACGCCGGCCATCGATCACCCATTCACCCCAGTTTAATGTTATCCCACTTTCTCATCCACTCCCTACACACCAGGGGACAATTTTACAGAGGGGACGATTAACTTACAAAGCCGCACGCCACAGGGCACCCAGAGGAAACTCACGCAGGTCACGGGGAGAACGTACAAACTCCGTACAGACAGCACCCGTGGTCAGGATCGAACCCGGGTCTCTGGCGCTGTGAGGCAGCAACTCTACCCACTCCAGAATTAGCAAATAAAGGAAGAAGGAACAGATTGTTTAAGAAGGAACTGCAGATGCTGGAAAATCAAAGGTAGACAAAAATGCTGGAGAAACTCAGCGGGTGAGGCAGCATCTATGGAGCGAAGGAAAAAAGGCAACGTTACAGGTCGAGACCCTTCTTCAGAGGTCAGCTGCCCACTTAAACCTGCCCCTCCATTCAATATTACCTGACTATAAGAATAAAAACATATTGAGAGCATAGATAGGATAGACCAGGGGTGGGGAACCTGCGGCCTTAAGGCCACATGCGGCCTTCTAGGCCATTAAGTGCGGCCTTTTGAATGAACCCAAATTTTGTAGAACAAATCATTTTATTTTTATTAATGTGTTTTTGTTCGTCTTTTATTATTGTTATTTTAATCTTAAAATTAACGTATTTAAAATACGAAAGAGTCAAAGATTCAACTAAATAATCCTGCCCGACTGAGGGCCACAGTTCACACATTAGTAAGTCATGAGGGCTATTTTAACACCTGTTATGCTCATGATTTAGTTCTAATGCGACGTTAGAATGTACGTTAACTTTGACATGCACGGAAAATGCTTTCGTGCTTTTCAACCCCCTATTGCTGCGATTCTACATTCTCCTACCTAACCCAAATCAAAACGCTCTTAATAAACAGGAAGTCCAGAGGCGGCACGCACACCCCCATCCACATTAACGGGACGGAGGTGGAACGTGTTTCTAGCTTCAGGTTCCTGGGAGTCAACATCTCCGATGACCTCTCTTGGACCCACAATACCTCTACTCTGATCAAGAAGGCTCACCAGCGTCTCTTCTTCCTGAGGAGACTGAAGAAGGTCCATCTGTCTCCTCAGATCCTGGTGAACTTCTACCGCTGCACCATCGAGAGCATCCTTACCAACTGTATCACAGTATGGTATGGCAACTGCTCTGTCTCCGACCGGAAGGCATTGCAGGGGGTGGTGAAAATTGCCCAACGCATCACCGGTTCCCCGCTCCCCTCCATTGAGTCTGTCCAAAGCAAGCGCTGTCTGCGGAGGGCGCTCAGCATCGCCAAGGACTGCTCTCACCCCAACCATGGACTGTTTACCCTCCTCCCATCCGGGAGGCGCTACAGGTCTCTCCGTTGCCGCACCAGCAGGTCGAGGAACAGCTTCTTCCCGGCGGCTGTCACTCTACTCAACAACGTACCTCGGTGACTGCCAATCACCACCCCCCCCGGACACTTATTATTTTTTTTATTCAAATCGTTTGCTATGTCGCTCTTCAAGGGAGATGCTAAATGCATTTCGTTGTCTCTGTACTGTACACTGACAATGACAATTAAAATTGAATCTGAATCTGAATCTGAATCTAAAACAATTCCTCCAGTTTGATGACCTGGAAAAGATCATCCACACATTCATCTCCTCCCGCCTAGATTACTGCAACTCCCTTTACACTGACATCAGCCAATCTCCCCTGTCCCGCCTGCAACTGGTCCAAAACGCCGCAGAGCAGCGAGACTCCTGACGGGCACCCGAAAAAGGGACCATATCACCCCGATCCTGGCCTCTCTCCACTGGCTCCCTGTGCGGTTCCGTATAAACTTCAAGATCCTCCTCCAAGTCTACAAAGCCCTCAATGGGCTTGCCCCCACCTACATTAAATGTCTTCTCACCCACCACTCCAGCTCCAGGTCCCTCAGATCGGCCGACTTGGGGCTGCTGAACATCCCGGGGTCTAGGCATAAGCTCAGGGGCAACCGACCGCGCCTTTGCGGTTGCAGCCCCTAGACTGTGGAACAACAGCATCCCCCCTTCCCATCAGAACGAACAGCCCCCTCCATCGACTCCTTTTAAGTCAAGACTAAAATCTTATCTATACTCCCAAGCCTCTCCTGACGTCCTCTGAGTGAGGGTTATATGTATATATGTATGTAGCTTGTTTGTTTATTCTATTCTTATAACAAATGTAAAGCACTTTGGCCAACGAGAGTTGTTTTTTAAATGTGCTATTTAAATAAATGTGACTTAACTTGACTTAAGGTCACAAATGACGGACACCCATCTAGAAGATCAGCTGAAACTGCCCACCTCCATGTTGTAACCAAATATTCAAATGCTTTCCCACAAAAAGCAGTCACAACAAAGTCATTAAAAAGGTTCATTAACTTCAGAATTAACAATTTTTTTACATTTTCTTGAAGGTAGTACATAGTAGTTAGATTTTTACCAAATAATGCACATTTTGAAGTAAATCTAATTGAAGTTTCCTGGATGCAGCCTTGTTAGATTACAGCTAACTTAATGCGGCCTAACAACATCAAAAGGTTCCCAACCCCTGGGATACTGTCAGAACCTTGGAAAGGAGCTGCCAGAGGAGGTAGTTGAGGCTGGTACAATAGCAATATTTAAAAGACATCTGGACAGGTACATGGATGGGAAGCTTTTAGAGGGACAGACACAAAATGCTGGCGGGACAGGCAGCATCTCTGGAGAGAAGGAATGGGTGAAGTTTCGGGCCGAGCCCTTTCTTCAGACTGAGAGTCAGGGGAGAGGGGGATACAGAGATATGGAAGGGTAGGGTGTGAAAATGAGAGATCTAAGGGGACAAAGGTCAAGTAAAATGTAGAATAGATTATTGTTAGCTGGGGGAAGTTGACAACGAGGAAAACAAAGATAAAACTTAACGAGGTCAGTCAGTTTGGATGGGGAGGGATGGAGAGGGAAGGAAAGCATAGAAGTTAGATAAGGCAGTATCCATACCGCTGGGGTGTTTGCATTGGGACTCACTCTGACAGTGAACAACATCGTGGAGTCCTGGGGCGCCTTGCAGAGGGCCGCCAGCAGCGGTCTCCACCCGGCGCGGCCTGCGGACTTTGGAAGCTGCCGACTCATCCTTCATAGCAAAAGGATTGAAGTATAGGAGCAGGGAGGTTCTACTGCAGTTGTACAGGGTCTTGGTGAGACCACACCTGGAGTATTGCGTACAATTTTGGTCTCCAAATCTGAGGAAGGACATTATTGCCATAGAGGGAGTGCAGAGAAGGTTCACCAGACTGATTCCTGGGATGTCAGGACTGTCTCATGAAGAAAGACTGGATAGACTTGGTTTATACGCTCTAGAATTTAGGAGATTGAGGGGGGATCTTATAGAAACTTACTAAATTCTTAAGGGGTTGGACAGGCTAGATGCAGGAAGATTGTTCCCGATGTTGGGGAAGTCCAGGACAAGGGGTCACAGCTTAAGGATAAGGGGGAAATCCTTTAAAACTGAGATGAGAAGAACTTTTTTCACACAGAGAGTGATGAATCTCTGGAACTCTCTGCCACAGAGGGTAGTCGAGGCCACAGTTCATTGGCTATATTTAAGAGGGAGTTAGATGTGGCCCTTGTGGCTAAGGGGATCAGGGGGTATGGAGAGAAGGCAGGTACGGGATACTGAGTTGGATGATCAGCCATGATCATATTGAATGGCGGTGCAGGCTCGAAGGGCCGAATGGCCTACCCCTGCACCTAATTTCTATGTTTCTATGACTCCAGTAGGAGGGGGCCGACTCTGGTGTCCACACCGCTGAGGACGTCCCGCAGCCCCGACGTCGGACATGTATCACCCCGGCGAGCGGTCCTGGTAATCGGGCCGCCCATAGCTGCAACTGCGGAGGGCTCGGGGAGGCCCTGACCACGGGGAACAATGGAGGAAGAGACTGACTTTGGTGCCTTCCCACACAGTGGGGAACTTTGATTCTGCTGTGTGGGGATGTTTTATGTTAAATTCTATAGTTTATACCCTTTCTGGCTTAATCCCTTCCTTCACCACCTCCAGTTTAAATTCCGGTTGGAATATTTTGGAGGACCCAAGAACCAAGACAGTGGAGGAGGCCCAGGACAGAAAGGTCGGTGTGGGAATGGGAGGGGGAACTGTAGTGTTTAGCAACTGGGATATTAGCCAAACACAGGTCCTTCAGCCCTACTCTTCACAGCGATCACGGCTGATCATCCACAATCAGTACCCCGTTCCTGCTTTCTCCCCATATCATAGAAACATGGAAACATAGAAATTAGGTGCAGGAGTAGGCCATTCGGCCCTTCGAGCCTGCACCGCCATTCAATATGATCATGGCTGATCATCCAACTCAGTATCCCGTACCTGCCTTCTCTCCATACCCTCTGATCCCCTTAGCCACAAGGGCCACATCTAACTCCCTCTTAAATATAGCCAATGAACTGTGGCCTCAACTACCCTCTGCGGCGGAGAGTTCCAGAGATTCACCACTCTCTGTGTGAAAAAAGTTCTTCTCATCTCGGTTTTAAAGGATTCCCCCCTTATCCTTAAGCTGTGACCCCTTGTCCTGGACTTCCCCAACATCGGGAACAATCTTCCTGCATCTAGCCTCTCCAACCCCTTAAGAATTTTATAAGTTTCTATAAGATCCCCTCTCAATCTCCTAAATTCTAGAGAGTATAAACCAAGTCTATCCAGTCTTTCTTCATAAGACAGTCCTGACATCCCAGGAATCAGTCTGGTGAACCTTCTCTGCACTCCCTCTATGGCAATAATGTCCTTCCTCAGATTTGGAGACCAAAACTGTATGCAATATCCCTTGACTCCAGCCAACATGTCCCAGCTACACTAGTCCCACCTGCCAGCATTTGGTCCATATCCCTCCAAACCTGTCCTATCCATGTACCTGTCGAACTGCTTCTTAAACGTTGGGATAGTCCCAGCCTCAACTACCTCCTCTGGCAGGTAGACAACAATGCTGGAGAAAGTCAGCAGGGGAGGCAAAGGAATAGTTGACATTTCGGGTCGAGACCCTTCTTCAGACATCTCCTCTGGCAGCTCGTTCCATACACCCACTGTGTGAAAAAGTTACCCCTCAGATTCCTGTTAAATCTTTTCCCCTTCACCTTAAACCTTAATGTCCTCTGGTCCTCGATTCCCCTACTCTGGGCAAGAGACTCTACCCGATCTATTCACCTCATGATTTTGTACACCTCTGTAAGATCACCCCTCATCCTCCTGCATTCAATTCCATCAGCCATTCCTCAGCACACTAGGCAGAGAAGTGGCAGATGGAATATAGTGTGGAGTCATGCATTTTGGTCGTAGGAATAAACTATTTTCTAAACGGGGAGAGGATTCAGAATTCAGACACAATGGGGCTTGGGAGTGCTGGTGCAGGATTCCCAAAAGTTCATTCACAGGTTGCGTCAGTACTAAGGAAGATAGATGTAAAATGTTAAATGCATTATTTTCAAGAGGACTAGAATATAAAAAACGTGGTGGCTCTCTGTAAGGCCACATTAACCTCAGACTATATTTGGAGTATTGTGAGCAGTTTTGGGCCCCATATCTGAGGAAGGATGTGCCGGCTTTGGAGAGGGTCCAGAGTAGGTTTACAAGAACGATCCCAGCAATGAGTGGGTTAATGTACGATGAGCGTTTGTCGGTACTGGGCCTGTACTCGCTGGAGTTTAGAAGGATGAGGGGGGGGGGACCTCATTGAAACTTACCAAATAGTGAAAGGCCTGGATAGAGTGGATGTGGAGAGGATGTTTCCACTAGTGGGAGAGTCGAGGACCAGAGGGCACAGCCTCACAAATGAATGGACGTTCTTTTTGAAAGGAGATGGTGAGGAATTTATTTGGTCAGAGGGTGGTGAATCTGTGGAATTCATTGCCACAGACGGTGGTGGAGGCCAAGTCATTGTATATTTTTCAAGGCGGAGATAGATGGGTTTTTGATCAGTGCGGGTGTCAGGGGTTATGGGGAGAAGGCAGGAGAATGGGGTTGAGAGGGAGAGATAGATCAGCCGTGATCGAGTGGGGGAGTGGACGTGACCAGCGGAATGATTGAAACCTAGGCCTAAGGTGTGAAGGGCCAGGAACCAGAACGGCACCTATCCAAAAACTCTTAAGGGGTTGGACAGGCTAGATGCAGGAAGATTGTTCCCGATGTTGGGGAAGTCCAGGACAAGGGGTCACACAGTTTAAGGATAAGGGGGAAATCCTTTAAGTCCGAGATGAGAAAAACATTTTTCACACAGAGAGTGGTGAATCTGTGGAACTCTCTGCCACAGAGGGTAGTTGAGGCCACACAGTTCATTGGCTATATTTAAGAGGGAGTTAGATGTGGCCCTTGTGGCTAAAGGGATCAGGGGGTATGGAGAGAAGGCAGGGATGGGATACTGAGTTGGATGATCAGCCATGATCATATTGAATGGCGGTGCAGGCTCGAAGGGCCGAATGGCCTACTCCTGCACCTATTTTCTATGTTTCTATGTATCTGTGACCTCCAGAGATACTGCCTGACCCACTGAGTTACTCCAGTACTGACAACAGGTACCAGTCCCCCCGGCAACCAGTCTGTAGTCATATTGTCACCCAGGCAACAGTAGTCCTGGTAACCCATCCACATGTAACATAGAAACATAGAAACATAGAAAATAGGTGCAGGAGTAGGCCATTCGGCCCTTCAAGCCTGCACCGCCATTCAATGTGATCATGGCTGATCATCCAACTCAGTATCCTGTTCCTGCCTTCTCCCTGATCCCTTTAGCCACAAGGGCCACATCTAACTCCCTCTTAAATATAGCCAATGAACTGTGGCCTCAACTACCTTCTGCCGCAGAGAATTCCACAGATTCACCACTCTCTGTGTGAAAAAAATGTTCCTCATAGAAATATAGAAACATAGAAACATAGAAATTAGGTGCAGGAGTAGGCCATTCGGCCCTTCGAGCCTGCACCGCCATTCAATATGATCATGGTTGATCATCCAACTCAGTATCCCGTACCTGCCTTCTCTCCATACCCCCTGATCCCCTTAGCCACAAGGGCCACATCTAACTCCCTCTTAAATATAGCCAATGAACTGGCCTCAACTACCCTCTGCGGCAGAGAGTTCCAGAGATTCACCACTGTGTGACTCATCTCGGTCCTAAAAGATTTCCCCCTTATCTTTAAATTATGACCCCTTGTCCTGGACTTCCCCAACATCGGGAACAATCTTCCTGCATCTAGCCTGTCCAATCCCTTAAGAATTTTGTAAGTTTCTATAAGATCCCCCCTCAATCTTCTAAATTCTAGCGAGTACAAGCCGAGTCTACCCAGTCTTTCTTCATATGAAAGTCCTGCCATCCCAGGAATCAGTCTGGTGAACCTTCTCTGTACTCCCTCTATGGCAAGAATGTCTTTCCTCAGATTTGGAGACCAAAACTGTACACAATACTCCAGGTGTGGTCTCACCAAGACCCTGTACAACTGCAGTAGAACCTCCGCTGCTCCTATATACAAATCCTATACCTGTACAGACTCATTGTCCCCTGGTAGTTAGTTTCAGGGCAGCCTGGTTGACACCGCGGGTGGAGTTGCTGCCTCACAGCGACAGAGACCCAGGGTTCGATCCCGACCTCGGATGCTGTCTGTGTGGAGTTCGCATGTCCTCCTCCACCATGGGTTTCATCCGGGTGCTCCGGTTTCTAAACTCCCACCTCCCAAAAACGTGCAGGTGTGTAGCTTTAGATTAGTTTAGTTGAGAGATACAGCGCAGAAACAGGCCCTTCGGCCCACCGTGTCCGTGCCGACCAGCGATCCCCGCACACTAATGCCATCCCACGCACGTGACATTTACCAGGCCAATTAGCCGACAAGCCTGCACGTCTTTGGTGTGTGGGAGGAAACTGAAGATCTCGGAGAAAACCCCACGCGGGGAGAACGTTGAAACTCCGTACAGGCAGCGCCCGTAGTCGGGATCGAACCCGGGTCTCTGGTGCTGCATTCGCTGTAAGGAAGCAACTCTATCGCTGCTCCACAGTGGCCGACTGAATCGTCCGGCTTGTTTGCCGGGAGTGGATGAGTAAGGGGGGAATGGCGTAGAACTAGTGTGAAGATAAGAGAGAAAGTGCTGGAGTAACTCAGCGGGACAGGCAGCATCTCTGGAGAGAAGGAATGGGTGACGTTTCGATGGCCGGCACGGACTCGGTGGGCCGAAGGGCCTGTTTTCATGGACTGTGTCTTTCACTCAATACATTCAATCAATTAAAATCTTTGAGGGGACAAAAATCAGGAGGGAAGGGGGGGGGGGAGAGGGTGGAGGGGGGGGGGGAGAGGGGGAGGAGGGAGAGAGGGGAGGGGAGGGAGAGAGGGAGGGGAGGGGGAGGGAGGAGGAGGGAAGAGGGGAGAGGAAAGAGGGAGGAGAGAGGGGAGAGGAGGGAGGGGAAGGGGAGAGGGGGGAGAGGAGGGAGGAAGGGAGGGGAGGGAAGAGGAGGGGAGGGGGAGGGGGAGAGAGAGAGGGGAAAGAGAGGGAGGGAGGAGGAGGGGAGAGAGGGGAGAGGGGGGAGGAAGGGAGAGGGAGTGAGAGGAAAAGAGGGGAGGGGGGAGGAGGAGGAGAAGAGAGGGAGAGAGGGAAGGAGGGAGGAGGAGGAAGGAGAGGAGGATGAAGGGGAGAGGGAGGAGAGTGAGAGAGGGAGGAGGAGGGAGGGAGGGGAGAGGGAGAGGAGAGGGGAGGGAGAGGAAGAGGAAGGGGAGGAGGGGAAGAGAGGAGGGAGAGAGGGAGGGAGGGGAGGGAGGGAGGGCGGGGGAGAGGCGGAGGGGGAGGAGGGAGGGGAGTGAGAGGAAAGAGGGGGAGGGGGGAGAGGGAGGAGGGAAGAGAGGAGAGGAGGGAGGAGGGAGGAGAGGAGAGAGAGGAGGGGGGAAGAGAGGGATAAGGAGCAGGGGGAGGGGGGGGGAGAGGAGGAGGGGAGGGGGGAGGGGAGGGGAGGGAGGGAGGAGCAAGGGAGGGGAGTGAGAGGAAGGAGGGGAGGAGGAGAGAGGATGAGAGAGGGAGGGAGGAAGAGGGAGAGAGAGGATGAGGGGAGAGAGAAGGGGGAGAGAGGAGGGAGGGATTTTCGATGATCAGCCATGATCATATTGAATGGCGGTGCTGGCTAGAAGGGCTGAATGGCCTCTACTCCTGCACCTATTGTCTATGTTTCTATGACACCCAGTATCCAGACAACTAGCCCTCAGGAAGCTTGTCACCTGGCAACAAGTCTACTAGCAAAAGATACACACAAAATGCTGGAGTAACTCATCGGGACAGGCAGCATCTCTGGAGAGAAAGAGAATGGGTTGAAATCCTCCTTCATACTGAAAGCAACCAGATTTTTTACCTCCAGTTTAAACCAGCATCTGCAGTTCCTTCCTGCACAAGTCTTCTAGCAACCTGTCCCGAGGCAACTGGATCACTAACAACCTTCCTCCAAGCAACCTGTTCATAGAAAGCCTACTACCAAGGGGCAGCAGAGTTCCTGCCTATTCAGAGCCAACCTCGGGTGCTGCCTGAACGGAGTTTGCACGTTCTCCCCGTGACCTGCGTGGGTTTTCTCCGGGTGCTCCGGTTTCCTCCCACAACCTACAAAGACATGCGGGTCTGTCGGTTAATTGGCTTCGGTAAAATTGCGGGTTTTTAAGAAGGAACTGCAGATGCTGGAAAATCGAAGGTAGACATAATTGCTGGAGAGACTCAGCGGGTGCAGCAGCATCTATGGAGCGAAGGGAAATAGGCAACGTTTCGGGCCGAAACCCTTCTTCAGACTGATGGGGGGTGGGGGGGGAGAAGGAAGGAAAAAGGAGGAGGAGGAGCCCGAGGGCTGAGGAAGGGGAGGAGACAGCAAGGGCTAACAACATTGGGAGAATTCAATGTTCATGCCCCCAGGATGCAGGCTCCCCAAGCGGAATATGAGGTGCTGCTCCTCCAATTTCCGGTGTTGCTCACTCTGGCCATGGAGGAGACCCAGGACAGAGAGGTCGGACGGGGAATGGGAGGGGGAGTTGAAGTGCTGATCCACCGGGAGTTCAGGTTGGTTATTGAGGTTGGTTCGGCGAAACGATCGCCCAGCCTCCGCATAGTCTCACCGATGTAGATCGGCTGACATCTAGAGCAGCGGATGCAGTAGATGAGGTTGGAGGAGATACAGGTGAACCTCTGTCGCACCTGGAACGACTGCTTGGGTCCTTGAATGGAGTCGAGAGGGGAGGTGATCGGGTGATCGATGGTCGGCCTAGAATAGGCTCAGTGGGCCGAAGGGCCTGTTTCCACGCTGTATTTCTGAACAAAACTAAATCTGGCAAAACAGTCAGTGAGCCTGCAACCATTTTATGGACACAGAGTGCTGGAGAAACTCAGCGGGTCAGGCAGCATCTCTGGAGAACGTGGACAGGTACAGAGTGCCGGAGTAACTCAGCGGGTCAGGACAACCTAGTAACATTGGTCACAAACAGTAACCTGGTTGCTGCTCTCCGCGGAAGCCAATCTCTCTCAGCAGACAATCACTGCGCAGATATCTGTCCTGGTGCCGCTGTTGCCATGGCGACCAGTCGCCTAGCAATATGATCAAAGGATGGGTCGACTGGGCTTGTATTCACTGGGATTTAGAAGGATGAGAGGGCATCTTACAGAAACATCTAAAATCCTTTAAGGATCGGGCAGGCTAGATGCTGGAAAAATGTTCCCCATGTTGAGGGGGGGAGTCCAGAACCACACAGTTTAAGAATAAGGGGTCGGCCATTTAGGACCGAGATGAGGAAAAACCTTTTACACCCAGAGAGTTGTGAATCTGTGGAATTCTCTGCCACAGAAGGCAGTGGAGGCCGATTCACTGGGTGTTTTCAAGAGAGAGTTGGATTTAGTTCTTAGGGCTAACGCAATCAAGGGGTATGGGGAGAAAGCAGGAACGGGGTACTGATTGGGGATGATCAGCCGTGATCATATTGAATGGCGGTGCTGGCTGGACCCATTCTGTCATATTCGGCCCATCAAGTCTACTCCGCCATTCAATCACGGCTGATCTATCTCTCCCTCCTAACCCCATTCTCCTGCCTTCTCCCCATAACCCCTGATACCCGCACTAATCAAGAAACTGTCGATGACTTAAAAATACCCTATGATGTGGCTTCCAACGCTGACTGAGAGAGAGAGGCAGCCTCGCCAACAGCCTGTCTTGTCCCTCTCTTTGGTGTTTTTATCCAGTTTCATTTGCAATGTAACTGCATGAGGGAGTACAGAGAAGGTCCACCAGACTGATTCCTGGGATGGCAGGACTTTCATATGAAGAAAGACTCGATAGACTCGGCTTGTACTCACTAGAATTTAGAAGATTGAGGGGGGATCTTATAGAAACTTACAAAATTCTTAAGGGGGTTGGACAGGCTGGATGCAGGAAGATTGTTCCCGATGTTGGGGAAGTCCAGAACTAGGGGTCACACAGTTTAAGGATAAGAGGGAAGTCTTTTAGGACCGAGATGAGAAAATCATTTTTTACACAGAGAGAGGGGTAACTATGGAATTCTCTGCCACCGAAGGTAGTTGAGGCCACACAGTTCATTGCCTGGATTTAAGAGGGAGTTAGATGTGGCCCTTGTGGCTAAGGGGATCAGGGGGTATGGAGAGAAGGCAGGTACGGGATACTGAGTTGGATGATCAGCCATGATCATATTGAATGGCGGTGCAGGCTCGAAGGGCCGAATGGCCTACTCCTGCACCTATTTTCTATGTTTCTATGTTTTAGTTAATCTTTAGTTTTTGCATTATGTGTGGGGGGGGGGGGAACTTATTTTAATCTCTTTCCTCGACGGAGGTGAGACTTTTTCCGAGTTGTGGCTCCATCTGGGCTGCGGGCCTAACATCGGGGAGCTGGCTGTCCCTCTGTTAGCGATTGGCTTCGGGAGCTCCAACTGCAGGAGCTTTGACTGCCCCGACTGGGGATAGACAATAGACAATAGACAATAGACAACAACTGGCCTCCACCACCCTCTGAGGCAGAGAATTCCACAGACTCACCACTCTCTGTGAGAAAAAGTTTTTCCTCGTCTCCGTTCTAAATGGCCGACCCCTTATTCTTAAACTGTGTGTGTGGCCCCTGGTTCTGGACTCTCCCAACATCGGGAACATGTTTCCTGCCTCTAGCGTGTCCAAGCCCTTAATGGCCCCGACCATGGGAGAAAAGGAGGGGGAAGGTATATGTTATTCGCCTTCCATCACAAGTGAGGAATGCGAGGTCACCAAAAGCAAGATGGACGCTGCCTGCACTGGTGGGGTTTCTTAGTTTCCTGGTCCTCCAAAATATTCCAAATGGAATTTAAACTGGAGGTGGTGATTCTATCTATCTATCTATCTATCTATCTATCTATCTATCTATCTATCTATCTATCTATCTATCTATCTATCTACTATCTATCCATCCATCCATCCATCTATCTCTCCATCTATCTATCTATCTCTCTATCTCATCTATCTATCTATCTATCTATCTATCTATCTATCTATCTATCTATCTATCTATCTATCTATCTATCTATCCATCTCCATTCTATCTCTCCTCTCTCTCTCTCTCTCTTTTATTTCTATATCTCTCTCTCTCTTTTCTTCTTCTTTCTATCTCTCTATCTCCTCTCTCTCTATATATCTTTCTCCTCTTTTCTATCTCTCTCTTTTTCTTCTACCTCTCTCCTCTTTTTTTTCTATCTCTCCATCTCTCCTTTTCTTCCTCTATCTATCCCTCTCTCCTCTCTCTGCCGTGAGTGCGGTTGGTCTCGGTGTTTTGTTTGGGCACCTCTCCGTGGAGACATCCCGGACGGAGTCTGGTGCGAGTGCGGACGGCTTTCTGACTGGTCGGGCGGACAGGGACTGCAGAGGGAGTGACAACTCTGGTCACATCATGGTGAAGGAGCGTGTGTGTGTGTGTGTATCTATGTGTGGCCCTGGCATTAAACTAATGGCTGTGGGTCTCCGCTTGTGCTGTGGGCCCTGGGGACTCTCACACGCCGCTGTGGTGGCTGTTTATGTGTAGTTTTAATATAATTTTGTTTCATGTTGCTTTTTTTCGGGATGACTGTATGGTGAAATCAAATTTCACTGTACGTGCCAATAAAGGACTATTGATCTATAGAATTCCACAGATTCAACTCTGCCTATCTATCTCTGCCTTAAAAATATCCACTGACTTGGCCTCCACCGCCTTCCGTGGCAAAGAATTCCACAGATTCACCACCCACTGGTTAAAGGAATTCCTCCTCATCTCCATCTTAAAGGTACGTCCTTTTATTCTGAGGCTGTGCCCCCTGGTCCTAGACTCTCCCACTAGTGGAAACATCCTCTCCACATCCACTCTATCCAGGCCTTTCACTACTCGGCAAGTTTCAATGAGGTTACCCCCTCATCCTTCTAAACTACAGCGAGTACAGGCCCAGTGCCGACAAACGCTCACCGCATGTTAGACACAAAATGCTGGAGTAACTCCAGCGGGACAGGCAGCATCTCTGGAGAGAAGGAATGGGTGATGTTTTCAGGTCGAGACCCTTCTTCAGACTGATGTCAGGGGAGAGGGAGATAATAGATAGATAAGGAGGTGTAAGGTGTGAAAACAGGACAAAGGGGATGGGGATCTAAGAAAATGTAGGATAGACCATCGTTAGCTGGGGGAAGGTGGCAACAAAGCAAACAGAGATAAAACGTAGTCGGAGACGGTCAGACTGGTGGGAGAACTGGGAAGGGGAAGGGATGGAGAGAGAGGGAAAGCAAGGGCTACTTGAAGTTAGAGAAGTCAATGTTCATATCGCTGGGGTGTGAGCTACCCAAGGGAAATATGAGGTGCTGTTCCTCAATTAGGAGAGAGAGGGCGACGGACTAGATGGGCCGAAGGGCTGTATCTCACACCAGTTTCCCGGGCAACCAACATTCCACGGAACAACCAGTCACTAAGCAACCAGTTAATCGGTTACCTGGCAACCAGTCCCTTAGCAACCCGTTCACAGATGATCCCCCGTCTTCTCCTGGCAACCCGTGCACAGACAACCAGCCACCGGCCTTTTTACCGCTTGCCATCCCATCTCTCTCAAGGGCCTGAGACACCGGGGCCTCTGAGACGGTTCGTTTAAGAAGGAACTGCAGATGCTGGAAAAATCGAAGGTAGACAAAAACGCTGGAGAAACTCAGCGGGTGAGGCAGCATCTGTGGAGCGAAGGAAATAGGCGACGTTTCCTGTCTTCAGTCTGAAGAAGGGTCTCTATTCCTTTATCTGAAGAAACATAGAAAATAGATGCAGGAGTAGGCCATCCGGCCCTTCGAGCCTGCACCGCCATTCAATATGATCATGGCTGATCATCCAACTCAGTATCCTGTACCTGCCTTCTCTCCAAACCCCCTGATCCCTTTAGCCACAAGGGCCACATCTATATAAACCATATAACAATTACAGCACGGAAACAGGCCATCTCGACCCTTCTAGTCCGTGCCGAACACATAATCTCCCCTAGTCCCATATACCTGCGCTCAGACCATAACCCTCCATTCCCTTCCCATCCCATCTAACTCCCTCTTAAATATAGCCAATGAACTGTGGCCTCAACTACCTTCTGTGGCAGAGAATTCCACAGATTCACCACTCTCTGTGTGTGAAAAATGTTTTTCCTCATCTAGGTCTTAAAAGATTTCCCCCTTATCCTTAAACTGTGTGTGGCCCCTTGTTCTGGACTTCCCCAACATCGGGAATAATCTTCCTGCATCTAGCCTGTCCAACCCCTTAAGAATTTTGTAAGTTTCTCTAAGATCCCCCCTCAATCTTCTAAATTCTAGCGAGTACAAGCCAAGTCTATCCAGTCTTTCTTCATATGAAAGTCCTGACATCCCAGGAATCAGTCTGGTGAACCTTCTCTGTACTCCCTCTATGGCAAGAGATTCTAGCGAGTACAAGCCCGCTGAGTTACTCCGCCATTTTGTGTCTAACTCGGAAACAGGCCCTTGCCCATTCCATACACGTTCCATACACCCACCAACCTTTATGTAAAAAGGTTTTCCACCTGAACAGGTCCCTATTAAATCTTTCCCCTTTCACCTTAAACCTTTTTACTCTGGTTTTTGATTCTCCTTCTCTGGGTAAAAGACTAAGAGAATTAATCTGATCTAATCCCCTCATGATGTTATACACTGCTATGTGTTTTATCATTCCTTGAAAGTGGTTTCACAGGTAAACAAATGTCAAAAAGGCTTTCAGCACATTGGCCTTCAGTCAGAGTATTGAGTATAGAAGTTGGGAGGTCATGTTGCAGTTGTATAGACAATAGATGCAAGAGGAGTAGGCCGTTCAGCCCTTCGAGCCTGCACCGCCATTCAATATGATCATGGCTGATCATCCAACTCAGTATCCCATCCCTGCCTTCTCTCCTTACCCCCTGATCCCTTCAGCCACAAGGGACACATGTAACTCCCTCTTAAATATAGCCATTGAACTGTGGCCTCAACTACCTTCTGTGGCAGAGAATTCCAGAGATTCACCACTATCTGTGTGAAAAAATGTTTTTTCTCATCTCGGTCCTAAAAGATTTCCTCCCTTATCCTTAAACTGTGACCCCTTGTTCTGGACTTCCCCAACATCGGGAACAATCTTCCTGCATCTAGCCTGTCCAACCCCCTTAAGAATGTGGTAAGTTTCTATAAGATCCCCCCTCAATCGTCTAAATTCTAGCGAGCACAAGCCGAGTCTATCCAAGTCAAGTCAAGTCAAGTCAAGTTTATTTGTCACATACACATACGAGATGTGCAGTGAAATGAAAGTGGCAATGCTCGTGGACTTTCTTCATATGAAAGTCCTGCCATCCCAGGAATCAGTCTGGTGAACCTTCTCTGTACTCCCTCTATGGCAATAATGTCCTTCCTCAGATTAGGAGACCAAAACTGTCGGCAATACTCCAGGTTTAAGAACTCTATCTAACATAAGATGTTGGGCTAAGAAAGAACTGCAGATGCTGGAAAAATCGAAGGTAGACAAAAATGCTGGAGAAACTCAGCGGGTGAGGCAGCATCTGTGGAGAGAAGGAAATAGGTGACGTTTCGGGCTGAGACCCTTGTTCAGTCTGAAGGAGGGTCTCGACCCGAAACGTCACCTATTCCTCAGCAGCTGAGTTTCTCCAGCATTTTTGTCCACCTATAAGATGTTGGTGAGGAGTATTGTGTTTCCGATTGTGATCAGTTATAGGAAAGATGTTGTCAAGCAGGAAAGGGTACAGAGATTTACGAGGATGTTGCCAGGACTCGAGGGTGTGAGCTACAGGGAGAGGTTGAGCAGGCTGGGTCTCTATTCCCTGGAGCGCAGGAGGATGAGGGGCGATCTTATAGAGGTGTACAAAATCATGAGAGGAATAGATCGGGTAGACGCACACAGAGTCTCTTGCCCAGAGTAGGGTGAATCGAGGACCAGAGGACATGGGTCTAAGTGTAGGTGGAAAAATTTTAAAGGAACTGAATGTACAGAAGTTTGAAAATGGAAATAGAAAATAGACAATAGACAATAGACAATAGGTGCAGGAGTAGGCCATTCGGCCCTTCGAGCCAGCACCGCCATTCAATGTGATCATGGCTGATCATCACCAATCAGTACCCCGTTCCTGCCTTCTCCCCATATCCCCTGACTCCGCTAATTTTAAGAGCCCCATCTAGCTCTCTCTTGAAAGTATCCAGAGAACCGGCCTCTGAGGCAGAGAATACCACAGACTCACCACTCTCTGTGAGAAAAAATGTTTCCTCGTCTCCGTTCTAAATGGCTTACACCTTATTCTTAAACTGTGGCCCCTGGTTCTGGACTCCCCCATCATCGGGAACATGTTTCCTGCCTCTAGCGTGTCCAAACCCTTAACAATCTTATATGTTTCAGTGAGATTTTCCTCTCATCCTTCTAAACTCCACAGAGTGTACAAGCCCAGCCGCTCCATTCTCTCAGCATGTGACAGTCCCACCATAGAAACATAGAAATTAGGTGCATGAGTAGGCCATTCGGCCGGCTCTCGAGCCTGCACCGCCATTCAATATGATCATGGCTGATCATCCAACTCAGTATCCCGTACCTGCCTTCTCTCCATACCCCCTGATCCCCTTAGCCACAGGGCCACATCTAACTCCCTCTTAAATATAGCCAATGAACTGGCCTCGACTACCCTCTGTGGCAGAGAATTCCAGAGATTCACCACTCTCTGTGTGAAAATAGTTCTTCTCATCTCAGTTTTAAAGGATTTCCCCCTTATCCTTAAGCTGTGACCCCTTGTCCTGGACTTCCCTAACATCACGGGAATTAACCTGGTGAACCTACGCTGGGCTCCCTCAATAGCAAGAATGTCCTTCCTCAAATTAGGGGAGCAAAACTGCACACAATATTCCAGGTGTGGTCTCACTAGGGCCCTGTACAACTGCAGAAGGAATAATATAAACGGCAGAATGTGCAAACTTCCACAGTGTAGTGGCAGTACAGAATATTGGCTGTGGGGTCTGTGTGTTCAGTGCAGAGTTCAGAGTGGTGATGGCCTTGGGAATAGAAACTGTTTGTGAATCTTGTGGTGGGTGTGTGATTTGATGGACCTGCAATGCTTCATGAGGGCAGACGGGCAAGCAAGTGACGTGTGGGATGAGATGAGGCCTATAGGATGAGTGAAGCCTTTCGCAGGTAACGAGGGCTATAGATCTCATCCAGGGCCGGCAGGTGTGTGTTGTTGCTCTTTCTGGGCTGTGTTGGTGGCTGTATTTATACTTTAGTCTGGTTTAGAGATACTGTGCGGAAACAAGGCCCTTTGGCCCACCGAGCCTGCGCCCACCGATACTAGGTTAATTCCCGGGATGGCGGGACTGAGAGAATGGAGCGGCTGGGCTTGTACACACTGGAGTTTAGAAGGATGAGAGGGGATCTCATTGAAACATATAACCTATTGTCTATTGACCAGCGATTCCCACACACGAGGAAACCAGAGCACCCGGAGGAAACCCACGTGGTCACAGGGAGAGCATGCAAACTCCACACAGACAGACAGCGCCCGTAGTCAGGATCGTACCCGGGGCTCTGGCGCTGTGAGGCAGCAACTCTACCCGCTGCTCCACTCTTTATACTTGTCCCACACAGGCAGCGAGAGAGAGATGGAGAGATAGAGGGAAAGGGAGAGAGAGACAGAGAGAGATGGAGAGAGTGAGATACAGAGAGAGGGAGAGAGAGAGAGAGAGGATGCATGGTACACTGTGTGTATTCGTGCCTGTGTGTGTGTGTGTGTATGTGTGTGTGTGTGTGTGTATGTGTGTATGTATGTGTGTGTGTATGTGTGTGTGTATGTGTGTGTGTGTGTATGTGTGTGTGTGTGTGTGTGTGTGTGTGTGTGTGTGTGTGTGTGTGTGTGTGTGTGTGTGTGTGTGTGTGTGTGTGTGTGTGTGTGTGTGTGTGTGTGTGTGTGTGTGTGTGTGTGTGTGTGTGTGTGTGTGGCTGTGTGTGTGTGTGTGTGTGTGTGTGTGTGTGTGTGTGTGTGTGTGGGTGTGTGTGTGTGAGTGTGTGTGTGTGTATGTGTGTGTGTGTGTGTGTGTGTGTGTGTGTGTGTGTGTGTGTGTGTGTGTGTGTGTGTGTGTGTGTGTGTGTGTGTGTGTGTGTGTGTGTGTGTGTGTGTGTGTGTGTGTGTGTGTGGATGTGTGTGTGTGTGTGTGTGTGACTGTGTGTGTGTGTGTGTGGCTGTGTGTGTGTGTGTGTGTGCGTGTCGATGCGTGTGTGTGTGTGGGTGTGAGAGTGACAAGAACAGAGAGAGTGTTTGAGAGTCAATGAGAGTCAGGGAGTCAATGTATATATAAATCTAGATATATATAGAGATTGGAGAGATAGAGAGAGAGAAGAGAGAGAGAAAGAGGAGAGAGAGAGAGAGAGAGGAGAATAGAGAGAGAAGGATAGAGAGAGAGAGGAGAGAGAGAGAGAGAGAGAGGGAGAGAGAGAGAGGGAGAGAAAATGAGAGAGAGGGAGGGAGAGAGAGGGAGATTGAAAGAGAGGGAGAGAGTGAGAGAGATTGAGAGGGAGAGGGAGAAGGGGAAACTGGGTGAGAGAGAGAGAGAGTGTGAGAAGGGCAAAGGGAGATGTGGGGACATGGAGAGATGGAATGTGTGTGTGTGTGTGAGAGAAAGAGACAGAGGTATGAATGGAGAGTGACAGGTCCGTCACCTGTGGGGAGTGTAGCACTCAGAGGGTGAGGGAGACAGAGGTGAGCAGGCTGATGGGAATGCGGGGAGAAGCTCTCTCTCCCTCGATGTCGTGTCGATGGGAGTCTGTGTCCAGTCCCCCTTCTTTCTCTCCCTCCAACACTCTTCTCTCCCCCCCTCTCTCCAACTCTCTCCCTAATCTCCCTCTCTTTCCCCCTCCTCTCTCCCCCTAGATCCCCTTTCTCTCCTCTCCCGAGCTCTCTCCCCTCCTTCTGACTCCCTCCCCTCCTCCTCCTCCATCTCTCCTCTCCTGGCCCCTCTCTCTAGATCCCCGTGTTCTCTTCCTCTCTCGTCTCCTCTGGCCTCTATTTTCCTCTCCTCTCCCCTCTCTCCCGTCTCTCCCCTGGCGGATCTCTCTCTCTCCCCCACTCTATCTCCCCTCTCCCTCCCTCTCTCCTCTCCCTCTCCTCTCCTCTCTCTCTCTCTGTTCCGCTCTCTGCCCTCTCCACTCTTCTTCTCTATCGCCACTCTCCCTCCCTCACTCTCTCCCCCTCCTCTCCTCTATCTTTCCCTCTTCCTCTCCTTTCTCTCAGTCTCTCTCTCCCCCCTCTCTTCTAACTTTCCCTCTCCCTCTCTCCCTCTCCTCTCTCTTCCTCCCCCCCCCCCTCGTCTCCCCTCTCCTCCCTCCCCCACCTCCCCTCCTTCTCTCCCCTTCCCCTCCTCCCTCTCTCCGGCTCCCTTCCTCCCTCTCTCCCCCCCTCTCCTCCCCCTCCTCTCTCTCTCTCCTCTCTTTCCCTCTCCCCCTCTCTCTCCTCTCTCCCTCTCCTCCTCTCTTTCTCTCCTCTCTCTCGCTCCCCCGTCCCTCTTCTCTCTCTCTCTCTCTCTCTCCTCTCCTCCCTCCCTTCTCTCCCACTCCTCTCCCTCCTTCTCTCTCTCTCTCTCTCTCTCCTCTCCTCTCTCGCTCTCTCTTTCTCTCTCCTCTCCTCTCCCTCTCTCCCCCTTCCCTCTCTCTCTCCTCTTCTCTCTTCCTCCTCCTCTCTCTCTCCTCTTTCCTCCCTCTCTCTCTCCTCTCTCCTCTCTCCTCTCTTTCTCTCGTCTCTCTTCTCTCTCCCTCTCTCTCCTCCCCCCTCCTCCCCCCTTTCTCTCTCTGACTCTCTCCATCCTCTCTTCCTCTCCCTCTCTCTCCCTCATCTCCCGACTTCTCGTCCTCCCCCCTCCTCTCTCCTCCCCTCTCCTCCCCTCTCTCTCTCTCCTCCCCCCTTTTCTCTCCCTCTCCCCTCCTCCCTCCTTCCTCTCTTCTCCCTCTCTCCTCTTTCCTCTCTCTCCTCCTCTCTTCTCTCTCAATTTCCTTCCTCTTCCTCCCCCTCCCTCTCTCCCTCCCCCTCCCCTCCCCTCTTCTCTCTCACTCCCTCTCTCTTCCCCTCTCCTCTCCTCCTCCTCTCTCCCATCTTCTCATCTCCTTTCTTCCTCTTTCTTCTCCATCTTCCTCCTTCTTCTCTCTATCTCTCCCCTCCTCTCTCCCCCCTTCCCTCCTTCCTCCCCTCCTTTCTCTCCCTCTCCTCTCCCTCCCCTCTTCTTTCCCTCGGTCCACACCCTCTCCCCTCGCTCGCGTCTCTCTCTCTTCCCTTCTCCCTCCACCCCTCTCCCTTTCCTCTTCGTCTCTCCCTCTCTCTCCCTCTCTCGTTCTCTCTCCTCTCTCTCCAGCTCCTCTCTCTCATCTTCCTTCCACGTTCT